>NC_134358.1:236148496-236363496 GCF_048569485.1 Anomaloglossus baeobatrachus | reverse complement strand
TTATGAATGATTGGTCACAAGTCAGATTTAAAGTGACACTCCACAATTAGAACTAAATTGCTAGCAAGCTGAAAAATCCCACATCTAATATATAAAGCTGAGTGTGTGTGTGTGTGTATGTACAGTGCCTACAAGTAGTATTCAACCCCCTGCAGATTTATCAGGTTTACACATTCGGAATTAACTTGGCATTGTGACATTTGGACTGTAGATCAGCCTGGAAGTGTGAAATGCACTGCAGCAAAAAAGAATGTTATTTCTTTTTTTTTTTTTTTTTTTTTTAAATTGTGAAAAGTTTATTCAGAGGGTCATTTATTATTCAACCCCTCAAACCACCAGAATTCTGTTTGGTTCCCCTAAAGTATTAAGAAGTATTTCAGGCACAAAGAACAATGAGCTTCACATGTTTGGATTAATTATCTCTTTTTCCAGCCTTTTCTGACTAATTAAGACCCTCCTCAAACTTGTGAACAGCACTCATACTTGGTCAACATGGGAAAGACAAAGGAGCATTCCAAGGCCATCAGAGACAAGATCGTGGAGGGTCACAAGGCTGGCAAGGGGTACAAAACCCTTTCCAAGGAGTTGGGCCTACCTGTCTCCACTGTTGGGACCATCATCCGGAAGTGGAAGGCTTATGGAACTACTGTTAGCCTTCCAAGGCCTGGACAGCCTTTGAAAGTTTCCACCCGTGCCGAGGCCAGGCTTGTCCGAAGAGTCAAGGCTAACCCAAGGACAACAAGGAAGGAGCTCCGGGAAGATCTTATGGCAGTGGGGACATTGGTTTCAGTCAATACCATAAGTAACGTACTCCACCGCAATGGTCTCCGTTCCAGACGAGCCCGTAAGGTACCTTTTCTTTCAAAGCGTCATGTCAAGGCTCGTCTACAGTTTCCTCATGATCACTTGGAGGACTCTGAGACAGACTGGTTCAAGGTTCTCTGGTCTGATGAGACCAAGATCGAGATCTTTGGTGCCAACCACACACGTGACGTTTGGAGACTGGATGGCACTGCATACAACCCCAAGAATACCATCCCTACAGTCAAGCATGGTGGTGGCAGCATCATGCTGTGGGGCTGTTTCTCAGCCAAGGGGCCTGGCCATCTGGTCCGCATCCATGGGAAGATGGATAGCACGGCCTACCTGGAGATTTTGGCCAAGAACCTCCGCTCCTCCATCAAGTATCTTAAGATGGGTCGTCATTTCATCTTCCAACAAGACAACGACCCAAAGCACACAGCCAAGAAAACCAAGGCCTGGTTCAAGAGGGAAAAAATCAAGGTGTTGCAGTGGCCTAGTCAGTCTCCTGACCTTAACCCAATTGAAAACTTGTGGAAGGAGCTCAAGATTAAAGTCCACATGAGACACCCAAAGAACCTAGATAACTTGGAGAAGATCTGCATGGAGGAGTGGGCCATAGTGATGAGCGAGTACTAAAAAGCTCGGGTGCTCGAGGCTCGGGCCGAGCATCCCAAGATACTCGTGTACTCGGCCCGAGCACCGAGCCCAATGTTATCCTATGGGAGACCCGAGTATTTTTGTGAAATGACCCCCGGCAGCATGTAGAAACCCTAAAAATGTCACAAAAGTCTCAGAAGAGTGCTCAAATGACATGGCAACAGCATGGGGAAGACCCCTTGAAGCATTTATCACTCAAAAGTCACAGCTGTGAACAATTTTGTCCGCGTTTTACGCCATTTTTACGGACTCACCAGAAAACCTTCCAAAATGACACCAAAATGAATTTTCATGGCGGAAATGTTAAGGGCACATACCCAATAGTGAGATAGAGCTAATGTATGTTACTTTTTGAGATCAATACATGAAAGATTTTACGTAAAACATTGTGTGGCACTCCGATGTCCCTGAGAAGAGACGTACATAAAGGCCTCTGAGTCTAATGTGGCCATTTTGAGGAAGTGAGTCTTTGTAGTATTTTTCTTTGCCAGGGCAGTCCAAAATTTTGAGGTTCACCAATGCCCCTGCATACAGACGTGCATGATGGCCTGTAAACCTGAAGTGCCCATTGTCAGGAAGTGGGTCTATTGTAGTATAGCCCTTAGGCAGGGCAGCCAAAAATTGGGAGGCTCCACGTTGTCCCTGGATAGAGACGTGCATGATGGCCTGTAAACCTGAAGTGCCCATTGTCAGGAAGTGGGTCTATTGTAGTATAGCCCTTAGGCAGGGCAGCCAAAAATTGGGAGGCTCCACGTTGTCCCTGGATAGAGACGTGCATGATGGCCTGTAAACCTGAAGTGCCCATTGTCAGGAAGTGGGTCTATTGTAGTATAGCCCTTAGGCAGGGCAGCCAAAAATTGGGAGGCTCCACATTGTCCCTGGATAGAGACGTGCATGAGGGCCTCAAAACATTAAGTGTCCATTGTCAGGAAGTGGGTGTATTATAGTATAGCTCTTTGGCAGGGCAGCCAAAAATTGGGAGGCTCCACGTTGTCCCTGGATAGAGACGTGCATGAGGGCCTGTAAACCTGAAGTGCCCATTGTCAGGAAGTGGGTCTATTGTAGTATAGCCCTTAGGCAGGGCAGCCAATAATTGGGAGGCTCCACGTTGTCCCTGGATAGAGACGTGCATGAGGGCCTCAAAACATTAAGTGTCCATTGTCAGGAAGTGGGTGTATTATAGTATAGCCCTTTGGCAGGGCAGCCAAAAATTGGGAAGCTCCACGTTGTCCCTGGATAGAGACGTGCATGAGGGCCTCAAAACATTAAGTGTCCATTGTCAGGAAGTGGGTGTATTATAGTATAGCCCTTTGGCAGGGCAGCCAAAAATTGGGAGGCTCCACGTTATCCCTGGATAGAGACGTGCATGAGGGCCTCAAAACATTAAGTGTCCATTGTCAGGAAGTGGGTGTATTATAGTATAGCCCTTTCGCAGGGCAGCCAAAAATTGGGAGGCTCCACGTTGTCCCTGGATAGAGACGTGCATGAGGGCCTCAAAACATTAAGTGTCCATTGTCAGGAAGTGTGTGTATTATAGTATAGCCCTTTGGCAGGGCAGCCAAAAATTGGGAGGCTCCACGTTGTCCCTGGATAGAGACGTGCATGAGGGCCTCAAAACATTAAGTGTCCATTGTCAGGAAGTGGGTGTATTATAGTATAGCCCTTAGGCAGGGCAGCCAAAAATTGGGAGGCTCCACGTTGTCCCTGGATAGAGACGTGCATGAGGGCCTCAAAACATTGTTCCCATTGCAAAGGAGCGGGTCTCCTGTCGTTGTAATGTCCATTCTGCAAAGAATGGGCGAAAAAATTTACCACTGGGGGTATACCTGAAACAAAGGCCTAACTATTGTAACGGTCATCATGGTGGCGCATGAGGAGAAGGAGGAGCAGTCCAGCGATTATCCAAAGTCCAGAAGTGTGTACCCATGGGTGACTGGAGGTACATGGCAAATTCCCGTTACAAACTTTAAATTCCACTCTCATTTGCTGGTGGTGTGGTGAAGTCTGGCCCAATCCAACCCTTGTTCATCTTGATCAGAGTCAGCCTGTCAGCATTTTCAGTTGACAGGCGGGTGCGTTTATCTGTAATGATTCCACCTGCGGCACTAAAAACACGCTCTGACAAAACGCTAGCGGCAGGGCAGGCCAGGACTTCCAAGGCGTAGAGAGCCAATTCATGCCACGTGTCCACCTTGGATACCCAATAATTGTAAGGCACAGAGGAATGTCGGAGTACAGTTGTTCGATCTGCAAGGTACTCCTTGAGCATCTGGGCAAACTTAGGATTTCTTGTGGCACTACCCCGCACCTCAGGGGCTGTGGTACGTGAGGGGCTGAGAAAACTGTCCCACATCTTAAAGACTGTTCCCCTACCTCTGGCGGATTGAACTTGTGCCTCTCTCGGCTGTACGCCTTGGTTGTCCACTGATTCCTGACCTATGCCGCTAGCGTTTTGTGAGGGGAATGCTTTGCCTACTTCCGTGACTATGGCCTTCCGGAACTGCTGCATTTTGGTTGACCTCTCCGCCTCGGGAATAAGAGACATAAAGTTCTCCTTGTAGCGTGGGTCTAACAGTGTTACCAACCAGTAATGATTGTCGGCCAAGATGTTCTTAACGCGAGGGTCACGAGACAGGCAGCTTACCATAAAGTCAGCCATGTGCGCCAGACTCTTAACAGCCAGGACTTCAGTAGCCTGACCAACACGATGACTGAACATGCTGTCCTCCTCCTCCTCCTCCTTCTCCTCCTCCTCATCTACCCTGTCCTCTGGCCAGCCACGCTGAACCGAGGATATGACTGGTGTGCATGTCATATCCTCAATTTGGCCGGAGATTTGCTCCATGTCTTCATCCTCCTCCTCGTCATAGTCCTCCACTGCACGTTGTGATGAGACGAGGCTGGGCTGTGTGTTATCACCCACACCCACTACTGTTTCTTGCTGCAACTCATCGCGCTCCGCCTGCAATGCATCATGTTTGTTTTTGAGCAGAGACCGTTTTAGAAGGCAGAGTAGCGGTATGGTGACGCTAATAATGGCGTCATCACCACTCACCATCTTGGTGGAGTCCTCAAAGTTTTGGAGGATGGTACATAGGTCGGACATCCATCTCCACTCCTCAGGTGTTATGTGTGGAGTTTGACCCATTTCCCGACGGCTTAGGTGATGCAGGTACTCAACAACTGCCCTCTTCTGCTCACATATCCTGACCAACATGTGCAGAGTTGAATTCCAACGCGTGGGGACATCACACACCAGTCTGTGAGCCGGAAGATGCAAACGGCGCTGAAAGCCGGCAAGGCCGGCTGAAGCAGTAGGTGACTTTCGAAAATGTGCAGACAGGCGGCGAACTTTTACCAGCAGATCAGACAGCTCTGGGTATGACTTTAGAAACCGCTGAACCACGAGGTTGAGCACATGGGCCACGCATGGAACATGTGTCAGCTGGCCTCGCCTCAAAGCCGCCACCAGGTTCCGTCCATTGTCACACACGACTTTTCCTGGCTTTAGGTTCAGAGGTGTGAGCCAGTGATCTGCCTGCTGTTTCAGAGCTGTCCACACCTCTTCTGCATTGTGGAGTTTGTCACCTATGCAGATTAGCTTCAGCACAGCCTGTTGCCGCTTCGCCGAGGCAGTGCTGCAGTGCTTCCAGCTTGGGACTGGTGTGGAGGGTACAGTGGATGAGGATGCGCAGGAGGAGGAGGAGGCTGAAGAGCATGACATTCCGGAGCTATAGAGTGTGGGTGAAACACTGACTGAGGTAGGGCCTGCAAACCTTGGTGTGGGAAGGACGTGTTCCGTCCCTCGCTCAGACTGGGTCCCAGCTTCCACAATATTAACCCAGTGTGCCGTCAACGAGATGTAGCGGCCTTGCCCACAAGCACTTGTCCACGTGTCTGTGGTTAGGTGGACTTTGGGTGAAACAGCGTTGTTCAGGGCACGTGTGATGTTTTGTGACACGTGGTTATGCAACGCGGGGACGGCACACCGGGAGAAATAGTGGCGGCTGGGGACCGAGTAACGTGGGACAGCTGCCGCCATCAGGTCGCGGAATGCTTCTGTCTCCACCAGCCTAAAAGGCAACATTTCCAGCGCAAGCAGTCGCGAAATGTTAGCATTTAGAACTGTGGCATGTGGGGTGTTGGCAGTGTATTTGCGCCTGCGTTCAAAGGTTTGCTGAATGGATAACTGAACGCTGCGCTGGGACAAGGATGTGCTTGATGATGGTGTTATTTCTGCGTAGGCAACTGCAGGTGCAGGACCGTAGGAGGCTTGTTCGCAGGCAGCATGGACAGGGGATTGGCTCGCATGCACAACCAGCGAAGACGTAGCAGTGACATCAGCAAGCACTGCTCCTCGACTCTGTTGTACTTCCCACAAAGTCGTGTGCTTGGCTGACATGTGCCTGATCATGCTGGTGGTGGTCAGGCTGCTAGTTTTGGTACCCCTGCTGATGCTGGCACGGCAGGTGTTGCAAATGGCCTTTTTAGAATCATCTGGAGCCAACTTAAAAAACTGCCAGACTCGGGAAGACCTAACATTTGTACAGGCACCTTGTGTCGTGTTGTTGTTCCGGGGAACGGTTGCCTGACTTCTGCCTGGAGCCACCACCCTGCTTCTTACTGCCTGTTGGGATGCTACGCCTCCCTCCACCTGTGCACTGCTGTCCTCGCTCTGCATATCCTCCTGCCAGGTTGGGTCAGTTACTGGATCATCCACCACGTCGTCTTCCTCTTCCGCACCCTGCTCCTCCTCCTGACTTCCTGACAATTGTGTCTCATCATCGTCCACCCCTTGTTGAGACACGTTGCCAACTTCGTGAGAACGTGGCTGCTCAAATATTTGGCCATCTGTACATACGATCTCCTCATGACCCACTTCAACATGAGCTGGCCAGAGGCCAGAATGTGCGAATGGAAACGTGAACAGCTCTTCCGAGTGTCCAAGTGTGGGATCATTAATGTCCGAGGACGTGTACTCAGCCTTGTGGTAGGAAGGAGGATCAGGTTCTGAAATGTGCGGTGCAGTATCACGGCTACTGACACTTGACCGTGTGGAAGACAGAGTGTTTGTGGTGGTGCCAATCTGACTGGAAGCATTATCCGCTATCCAACTAACAACCTGTTGACACTGGTCTTGGTTCAAGAGCGGTGTACTGCTGCGGTCCCCAAGAATTTGGGACAGGACGTGCGAGCGACTAGATGTGGCCCTTTGTTGTGGCGAAATTAGAGCTTGCCCACGACCTCGGCCTCTGCCTGCACCACCATCACGTCCACTTCCTTGTTCCTTGCCAACGCCCTTGCGCATTTTGCAATGCTGTGCTGACGTGTATTCACTAGACTTGGGCGTTATATCCAAGTTTGTGCAAATCGTGCACCTGTACGCTGCCACCGACAGGCACACACGTGCGGTTTTTAAATGCAAGCACGGACGCACTAAGAACCTAACAGGTTTTAGGAGCAAAAATTAATGAGAACTCTGACACTATCAGCCATTGCTGACTGACGTGTATTATACACTACACTTGTGCGTTATATAATAGTTTGGTAAAAACGCACACAAGTGCACCTGTACGCTGCCACCGACAGGCACACACGTGCGGTTTTTAAATGCAAGCACGGACGCACTAAGAACCTAACAGGTTTTAGGAGCAAAAATTAATGAGAACTCTGACACTATCAGCCACTGCTGACTGACGTGTATTATACACTACACTTGTGCGTTATATAATAGTTTGGTAAAAACGCACACAAGTGCACCTGTACGCTGCCACCGACAGGCACACACATGCGGTTTTTAAATGCAAGCACGGACGCACTAAGAACCTAACAGGTTTTAGGAGCAAAAATTAATGAGAACTCTGACACTATCAGCCACTGCTGACTGACGTGTATTATACACTACACTTGTGCGTTATATAATAGTTTGGTAAAAACGCACACAAGTGCACCTGTACGCTGCCACCGACAGGCACACACGTGCGGTTTTTAAATGCAAGCACGGACGCACTAAGAACCTAACAGGTTTTAGGAGCAAAAATTAATGAGAACTCTGACACTATCAGCCACTGCTGACTGACGTGTATTATACACTACACTTGTGCGTTATATAATAGTTTGGTAAAAACGCACACAAGTGCACCTGTACGCTGCCACCGACAGGCACACACGTGCGGTTTTTAAATGCAAGCACGGACGCACTAAGAACCTAACAGGTTTTTAGGAGTGACAATTACTGAGAAGTCTGACACTATCTGGACTGTTTTAGACTGTGTACACCAGCCCCAGATATGATGAAGGCTGGTATACGGTCACCACTAGGAATGGCTATATACCCTGCCTGCCTGCCTGCCTGCCTGTATACTGCTACAATAGTCCTGACAAGGACTCTTCTGGTCACTAGCCTGTATTCCGACCTGGCTATACCCTGCCTGTATACAGCAACAATAGTCCTGAGAAGGACTCTGCTACTGTACTCCGACCTGGCTATACCCTGCCTGCCTGTATACAACTAGAATAGTCCTGAGAAGGACTTTTGGTCACACTGTTTGCAGCCCTGCTACGGAAATAGCTATAAAGGGCCGCAAACCTTTCCCTGAAGCAGCGACACTCTCCCTGCACTGACTGTCTGGATGGCTGTGAGCAGAGCACAGCGCGCCGGCCGGTATAAAGGCTCGGTCACGCTGTGCGGGCCGGCCAATCACTGCAATTCCACAACTAACAGGGCTGTGGCATTGCAGTGGTCTGCCAGCCAATCCCTGCATGAGGGCTGGCTCTCAAAAGAGCGCCAACATGCAGGGATGAAGACCACGAGTACAGCACGAGTATCGCGAGATTACTCGGTCCCCGCCGAGTAGCCCGAGTACAGTGATACTCGTCCGAGTACCGAGTAGTAACAAGCATGCTCGCTCATCACTAGTGGGCCAAGATAACTCCAGAGACCTGTGCCGGCCTGATCAGGTCTTATAAAAGACGATTATTAGCTATAATTGCAAACAAGGGTTATTCCACAAAATATTAAACCTAGGGGTTAAATAATAATTGACCCACACTTTTATGTTGAAAATTTATTAAAATTTAACTGAGCAACATAACTTGTTGGTTTGTAAGATTTATGCATCTGTTAATAAATCCTGCTCTTGTTTGAAGTTTGCAGGCTGTAACTTATTTGCATCTTATCAAACCTGCTAAATCTGCAGGGGGTTGAATACTACTTGTAGGCACTGTATGTGTGTATGTATGTGTGTGTATGTCCGCTAAAGGAATCCGCACCGTCGCATTTACAATCACGAAATGTTGCACAGACACTCCATGTGACCCAGGGAACGTCATAGACTATGTTTGGGCGGGAAAATTTAACCCCCTGCCTCCATTAATCTGAATGGAGCTGCAGCCTATAAATAGCAACTGTCAGTGGTTGCTATAGGAACAAAATAAACTGTTAGTATAAGAAGCTTATGTGTGAGGTAAAAAGATGTCGGTGGTGCGACGGATAGAGAGAGACAGACAAAGACAGCGCAGGAAAGAGACAGTGCGGGAAAGAGACAGTGTGGGAAAGAGACAGAGCGGGAAAGAGACAGCGGGGGAAAGAAACAGAGTGGGAAAGAGACAGAGCGGGAAAGAGACAGAGCGGGAAAGAGACAGCGCGGGAAAAAGACAGCGCGGGAAAAAGACAGCGCGGGAAAGAGACAGAGCGGAAAAAGAGACAGAGCGGGAAAAAGACAGCGTGGGAAAGAGACAGCGCGGGAAATAGACAGCGCGGGAAAGAGACAGAGTGGGAAAGAGACAGCGCGGGAAAGAGACAGCGCGGGAAAGAGACAGCGCGGGAAAGAGACAGAGCGGGAAAGAGACAGAGCGGGAAAGAGACAGAGCAGGAAAGAGACAAAGTGGAAAAAGAGACAGAGCGGAAAAAGAGACAGAGCGGGAAAGAGACAGCGCGGGAAAGAGACAGCATGGGAAAAAGACAGCGCGGGAAAAAGACAGCACGGGAAAGAGACAGCGCGGGAAAGAGACAGCGCGGGCAAAGAGACAGACGGGCAAAGAGACAGAGAGAGAGAGAGAGAGATACAGACAGATACAGAGATTGAGACAGATAGACTGATGCAAATACAGACAGATAGAAACAGACAGACAAGGAAAGAGACAGACAGCGAGACAGACAGACAGCGACACACAGGCAGAGACTGGGAGAGAGACAGTTACTATCCCGGGCAACGCCCGGGTACTACAGCTAGTATTTATATATTACTCAGTATTTTCCCTTTTCAGAAGAACTATGGTAAGACCACAAAACGTCCAATAATTATTTTAATTATTGCAGTTTGTTCAGTTAAACTGCTTTTTATCATCAAAAGCCGCACAATATAAGCAGACATTGTAAAACCAGTCTGAGTTGTGTGAAGGCAGATAAGACTTTATTCAGATTTGTGTTTTATATGTGATTTTTCCTGTACTCAGAAGACGGACTTAATTTTCAGCAGTGTTTTTCATTGATAGATGAATAAATATTTGTTTTAAGCATGCATGCTTTTAAAATTAAGAAAAAAAAATAGAGGTAAAATCACAACACCTACAGTAACAATGTCCCATATCCTGTGCCCCTTCCTGACATAATAGTCCCTATCCTGGGCTCTTTGCAATAATAATGTCCCCTATCCTGGGACCCTTCCTGGTATAATGTCCCCATGTTGAGCCCCTTCAGTTAAAAATATCCCCCATCTTGGGCCTCTTCCAGTAAAAATATCCGCTATCTTGATATAATGGGTCCCTTCCTGGTATACTGTCACCCCATCCGGGGCACCTTCCAGTAATAATGTCCTCCGTTGATCTCCAACACATTTAAATAAATAATTGATTATTCTTACCTTCTAGAGCTCCCTTTAAGTGCAGTGTCCTCCTTTATAGCCAACACAAAAGCCAGTAGCTAACTTTAGCTTGTTAGTCACAAGAAGCACATGATGACACTGCCCCCAAGCAATTTATAGAATCATAGACTGTTAGGGTTGGAAGGGACCTAACATACATGCAGGATTCACCTGTAAACCATCTCAGACAGCTGTCTGTCCAGCCTCAATTTGAAGACTTCCATGCAAGGAGAACTCACCGCCTCTCGTGGTAACCTGTTCCACTCATTGATTACCCTCACTGTCAAAACGTTTTTCTAATATCTAATCTGTATCTTCTGCCCTTCAGTTTCATTCTATTGCTTCTCATGTCTGCATGTGCAAATGAGAATAAGGATAAACCATCTACACTGTGACATCCCTTCAGATATTTGCCGACAGCTATTAAGACTCCTCTTAGCCTTCTTTTTTGCAAGCTAAATATTCCCAGATCCATTTAACCGTTTCTCATAGGATATACAGTGGTGTGAAAAGTGTTTTTTTCTTTTGCATGTTTGTCACACTTAAATGTTTCAGATCACCAAACAAATTTTGATTCATGCTCAGAAACCCTCTAATGAGGCTAAATGACAACAATTCTGCAAAGATGGATGGCCAAAATTTCTTAAGTGCATTGTAAAAGACTTACTGCCAGTTATCACAATCTCTTGATTGCAGTTGTTGCTTCTAAGGGTAGCCCAACCAGTTATTAGGTTTAGGGGGCAATCACTTTTTCCTACAGGGCCCTGTAGGTTTGGATTTCCTTTTCCCTTAATAATTAAGACCTTTTTATAAACTTGGTGTCTACTTGTGTTATCTTTGTCTAATATTTAAATTTGTTTGAAATATTTCAGTGTGACAAACATACAAAAGAATAAAGATCCACCAGGAGAAGAAGCGGCAGCTCACTCCATCATATGCACAAAAATCTTTTATTCTAACTTCAGTGGCAAGGGGGAGAGAGAGGGGAGTGCGGGGAACAGCGGGTGGACGACAGCCTGTTTCGCGCTGAGTAGCGCTTTGTCGAGTCCTAGGAAATGCAGCCAGCTGGTCATCCTTATGAGTCATCCCGGCTGACGTAGGTGCTATTAAAAAGCAGCCCAAACTGCTAACAAGTGCACACAATACTAGCAAGCTGCAAAAGATGCTGCGGTAGTACAACAAACTTATATACATGCAATATAACAACACTTATTGTCATATGTGGCGTATTTTTATACATTTTCACATAAATAGAGTCGTGACTTCTGTAATAATAGTATGTTTTAACATATTGCAGAGAAGGAGTGTAATAAATTGTCAAAGCTTTTTTTATAGTTTTTTTAGATTTCTACCGGACCAATATCTGAAAAGAGGATGACACGACCTGAACAATGAGGGAATATCTAACATCAATTTATTATTATTGTTCCTGCAAATATTTACTTTTATATTTATTTCTATTCTAATTTCTTTAAGAATTTTTTTTTTTAATTTTGGAAATCCAAAAACATTGTTTTATTCTAACTATTTTTTTAGTTATTTTTTTAGTTCCTAATATTTCTTTATTCTGATTTATTGAAAAAGAGACATCTGCTCATCAGCAGTAGTAATGTTCTAGACAAAAAGTATAATATACTCCCTCCCCTTGATCAGAAGAGAATTAGGAACAAATTAGAAGAAATAAGAGAGAGCTAGGAACAAATTCGAAAAATCAATTAGAAAGAAAAGATAAAGAAAGAAGTCAATAAACGAACAGACAGAAAAAAAAACAGAAAAAGGGGGGGGAAATTAAGCCATTAGCAACTATAGAATTGTGGTGTCCTGGATGTCATAGATGTGGTAGAGGTTATAAAGAGAGAAACCGCCCGTGATCAGAACTATGTTGATTCTATAATTACTTTTATGCTGTTGTTATATCCATAATTTTAACTAGTTTATTGATCTCCATTCCCATCAATAATCCCATCATAGAAAGACAGCTATATCGTTGCGGTCATTGAGACCCAATGGGCCCATTGCCCTTGTTTTTAAAATAAGGCGTGATTCCTTCTGCAGTAGCGCTCTGTGGGTGTCCCCCCCCCTACCGGACGGAGACACCCTCAGGACGCCTGCAAATCTAAGGGACTCGGGATTCCCAGCGTGATGTTCCCTTATATGTTGAATCAGTCTGGGCGACCCGCTACCGGAGAGAATAGAATTAAAATGCTCTCGGAAGCGTACATATAAGCAACGAATAGTCTTCCCAATATAGAATCGTGAACACGGGCAAAATATAACGTATACCACGTTTTTTGTTTTACAGGATATAAAATCCCCCACATCCATGATAACGTCTCCAATATGTAATATTCTTTTTTTTTTTTTAAATTCTTTATTTTAAAGCCAAACTCGTAACAAACAATACATCCCCTGCTCCCAACTGGGATGCAGGTATTATTACAGAATTGACGGTAGTGTATATACAGACAGCACACATAAGCAATTCACATCCCCGCTACTACTCAGGTCTGGCCCAGTTTGCATATTTTATAAGCCGACCCAACTTAATGTAAGTAGGGAGAAGAGCGAAGAAAAGAAATCAAAGCCTAAACAAAGATTGAAGGCCTGTAGAGAAAGAAAGAGATAAAGAAAGGGGAAGGAGAAGAGAGCAGGAGAGAAGATCAGGGAGTAGAGTAGAGAGAAAGGAAAGAGGGGGGGAGAAAGAAGGCGAGAAGAGAAAAAAAAAAAAAATCACGAATCCTGAGGTTCCGTGACCAGGTCCGCGTACTCCGCCGAGGAGGTGAACTCTATCCATGGAAACCATGTCCTATAAAAGTCTTCCTGGCGATCGTTAATAGAGGATGTCAAATCCTCCATATGCATCAGATCGTTAATCCGCGAAACCCACTGTGTCACCGTGGGGGGGGGTAGTAGACTTCCAACCAAGCGGAACGCAAGACCTGGCAGACATGACCAAGAATCTAAGCAAAGATCTCCTATATTTAGAGACCGGTAGTTCGGATAGCTGTAGAATGAATAGCTCCGGACCCAATGTCTCAGTAGTACCGGTCACTCGTCTGATTACCTCCCCCACTTCTGACCAAAACCGCTGCAGAGAAGGGCAAGACCAAAAAATGTGCACAAAATCACCCTCCCCCTGACCACATCTCCAACAAACCGGGTCAACTGAGGGAAACATTCTATGGAGTCTGGTCGGGACCCTGTACCACCTGGCCAACAGTTTGTAATTAGCTTCCAGCAGTCTGGAACTGATCGAAGTTCTATGTGCTAGCTGGAGGATGTTGTTTCTTTGTGAGTCGGATAAACTAATCCCCAGGTCCCTCTCCCACTGCAACAGGTAGGCCGGGGGGGGCAAATCCCCCGGATCTGATAGCATGTTGTATACCAAGGATAGTGAGTGCCTTACGACTCCCTCTCCCAGACACAACTTTTCAAATCCCGTAGGCGGTCCGACATATCGGCTGAAGCGAGGGAGGGAAAGCATGTAGTGCCTCAACTGCATAGCCCTCCAATCCCCCAGGGAACCCGAAGGCAAGAAGCCCCGGATATCCGTTAGTGAAAGCCAATCCCCCTCTCTGCCCAGATGACAAGCTCTGAAATTGCCCCCTTGAACCCACTTTCTGAAGACTGGGTCCAAGAGACCAGGACGGAATTCCGGATCACCTAATATGGGTGTCATAGGGGAAGGCACTGGCAACAGAAGTCGTCTGACCTCCCCTCTCGAGCAGCATTCAACAGTAGCACCAATGGTAGGATGAGATCTCAGAGCAGGCAGGGGGAGGTTCAAAAGCCAAGGGATGGCCGGAAGATGTATTTCCGAGAAGCTCTGTTCTAGGGCTACCCACGGCTTTGTGCTGGAATGGCGGCACCAGTCCAACACCCTAACCATGTGCGTGGCCAAATAGTACTTTTTAAGGTCTGGGATACCCAGGCCTCCCCTACTCTTAGGCCTGCACAAAAGAGACCGGGAAAGTCTCGCAGGTTTGTTGGCCCAGATAAATTTGATCTGTAGAGAGGCCAGTTCCTTGAAGAAAGAGCTAGGGATCCTAATCGGCAAGGATTGAAAAAGATATAAGAGACGTGGCAGGATATTCATCTTCAATATTGCACATCTCCCGAACCATGTGAAGTAACCCTTCCCCCAGTTGGCGCAGTCTTTTCTAATTGATTGCAGGAGCGGGAGATAATTCAATTTGTAGATTTGACTAGGGTCCGCAGACACCTGGACGCCCAGATACTTCAAGGACTGGCTAGCCCACCTAAACTCGAACGCGGATTGTAGCGAAGTGACTAGCTCAGGGGGAAGAGATATATTTAGGGCCTCCGATTTTGACATATTAATTTTAAAGTTAGATAGTGAGGAGTAGATTTCCAGCTCTCTCAGAAGATTAGGAAGGGAAACCCGAGGGTTGGTAATAAAAAAAAGTAAATCGTCCGCATACGTCGCGATTTTATAAGTAAAACCTGAGATGTTGGGGCCCGATATGTTAATGTTGCTTCTGATCCGACTGAGCAGGGGTTCCAGAGTCAGTATAAAAATCAAAGGCGAGAGAGGACAACCCTGCCTTGTTCCATTGCGGATGGGGAATCTCTCTGAAAGGAGACCGTTCACTCTAACTGCTGCCGAAGGGATGCTGTACAGGGAACAAATCCAAGCAAGCATCATGCTCCCCAACCCCACAGCCCGCAGGACCTCCTCCATAAAAATCCAGTTAACTCTGTCGAACGCTTTTTCTGCGTCGGTCGACAGAAGCATCAAAGGCAGCCCATCGGATTTAGCCTTGTGTATTATGTTCAAAGCCTTAGTCGTGTTGTCCCTTGCTTCCCTGCCCGTCATGAACCCAGCCTGATCCGGGTGAACAATCTCCCCAAGCAATGGGGAAAGTCTGTCCGAAAGAATCCTAGTGAAGAGCTTCAGATCTGTGTTGAGGAGGGAAATGGGTCGGTAACTAGAGCACGAAGTAGGATCTTTGCCCTCTTTAGGGATAACTACTATATTAGCAGCCAGGGTATCCCTTGGCAAGGGAGCAGCTTCCGAATGTGGGCCATGGTTGAATGCTGATAGAAATGGGGAAATCAAAATGGAATCCAACTTTTTGTAATAGAGCAGAGGGAAACCATCCGGGCCAGGAGCCTTGCCTGTGGGAGATTTTTTAAGTGCGGACCAGTATTCCTCCTCCGAGATGGGCCTTTCCAGATCGGCCGCATCCTCCGGCTTGAGATGTCTCAAGCCGGAGTCCGCGATGTACATCCGTATACGATTACGCAGTTCCGTCCTGGCCCTCTCAGACCGCCCCTCATCAATTGCATAAAGGGTGGAAAAGAAATCTTTAAAAGCGGAGGCAATGTCTTTCGGCAAAGTAGCCCATCTGTCCCCCGCGATGTGCACTTTAGAGACATATCCTCTCGCTCTCTGAGTCCTCAGAGCTCTAGCCAGAGTCCTGCCACTCTTATTGCCAAATTCATAGAAATGCCGTCTACACCTAGCCAATGTTCCCCTAGCTTTACAACATAATAGGGTCCTCAGTTCCTCCCTCTTCTTGATCAAAATGGCCCCCACATCCCCTCCCAGAGACCCCTTGTGAATTGCCTCCAGCCCTCTAATGTCTGCCAAAAGGGATGTAACCCTAGCTTCTCTTTCTCTCTTCAGGCGTGCCCCATGTTTGATGAACAGTCCCCTCACCACACATTTGTGTGCCTCCCAGACTATGCCCGGGGACACCTCCCCCCCCCACTGTCTCTGAAATATTCCCGCAAGGCCTCCCTGATTTCCTGCATTGTCACCGGTTCGTCGAGTAGCGAAGTGTTCAGGGTCCATTGACTCTGCCTCCCAATGGGGTAGCCGAGGGATAGAGTTATTGTGATCAGGGCGTGATCAGAGAATGATATGCACTCGATTGAGGAAGCCACCAGAGAATGTAGATCCCCATGTTTAAGGAAAAAGAGGTCTAATCTGGAGTAGCAATCATGCGCTGCCGAGTAAAATGAGAAATCTTTGTCTGATGGGTGCATCAATCGCCAAGTGTCTATTAGTTGATGATCATGTAAACCCCGTCGCAAGCGACGTAGTACCGAATGTGGCAAACTGGACACCCCTTTGGAGCTATCCCTCGGCGGCTCCAACACAACATTAAAGTCACCCCCGAAGACCAGAGTGCCCTCAGAGAATTCCTCTATCTGCTCAAGGTAACGCAGCAATGTAGGGCATTGACCCGAATTTGGCAAGTAGACCGCCACAAAAGTGAAAGTCTGTGTAGCAATGCGTCCCTTGAGCATCAGAAGCCTTCCCTGATCATCCGATCGAGAGTCCAACAGTTCCCAAGGGAGCGTACTGGACATTAAGATGCTCGTGCCCCTGGATCTAGAGTCAGGGGAGGGTGAATGGTGCACTACAGGATACCTTCTATCGGCAAGTTTGTATGGTTTTGCCTCACAGTAGTGTGTTTCTTGGAGGAAAGCCACCTGGATTCTGTTTTTCCATAGTAGGTTCAGGAGAATAGACCGTTTCTCCGGGCTGTGAAGACCCTTAACATTCAGTGAGCCCACCCGAAGCTCGGCTTGTCTCTGCTTTGTCATACTCCGTCACGGACCTCTGGAGGAACGAACAACAAATTACACACCCACACAAAAAAAAAAAAAAAAAAAAGAGGGAATAAGAGGGGGGAAGGAAAGGAGGAGGGAAACGGACGAGTGGAAGAGAGAGGGTTGAGAGAATGTAGCCAAGCGAAAGCAAAGACCCTTTAGCAGGGGAAAGAGAAAGATGTAGAAGAGCAAAAAGTGTAAAGGAAGAGAGTGGAAAAGCAGCAGATCTGCCGCACGCAGTACCAGGGACCAGCCCAGAAACTGCTTAGGGATAGTTAGGGATAAGAACTGACATGTGGCCAGAGCTCCATCCCGCGCCACACTTATGTATGCTTGGTGACCCAGACCCCAAACAAACGGGGAGGGTCTGTCAAATTAACCTCCCGCGATCCCTCCCGCCCAAGACGGAGATGCAAGACCCCCCCCCCCGCCCCCCCCTCAAACGACCCAACGTCAATAGAACAAAGTTGCATTGAACGTAAGTCAGTACGCTGTGGGCTGTTGGGCCAGTCGCACAGCCCTAACCCTTGCCAGCGGAACAAGGAGGCAACCCCCAACCATACTCCTCTCCCGACCCCTCAGCCACCACTTTGGACACTTCCCCGACCCATCAGCAACCGAGAGATTTCATGACCCTCCAAAATCATCACAGTGGGAGGATTGGACGCCATCCCTCCTTCTTCGCCGCCCAGTTGGGGCCTGAGGTTCCCACTCCATCCAGTCCAGGATAGAGCAATCTGGTATTCCAAGAAAGTCATACAATTTTGAAAGCTCAGAGTGCCTCTTCAATTGGAACACAGAGTCCCCCTTGCGGACAATCAGATGAAAGGGGTGGCCCCATCTGTACGAGGCACTTGCCTCTTTGATTTTGAGCAGAAGGGGGTGAAGCAACCGTCTCATGTATAGTGTACGGCTGGAGACATCCGGAAAAAGCTTCACCACAGCCCCATCTACATCCACAGAGCCCCGCGACCAGGCTCCCTGAAGAATCCTCTCTCTATCCCCATAATAATGCAAGCGACATAATACGTCTCTGGGGAAGGAAGCAGATCTGGGGCCAGGCCTTGCGACCCTATGAATTCTGTCAAAGAGATAGGCGGCCTCAGGTGGGCGATCAGTGACTTGATTGAATATGGATAGGACTTTGGTGCGCAGCACATCTTGGGGCCAGTCCTCCGGGATACCCTTCAGCCTTATATTATTTCTTCTGCCCCTGTTTTCTTGATCGTCCAATAGCAGAGCAAGCTCCCTAATGCGGGCATTAGAAGTCTCACAGTCCCGTTCAATCCTCTCCATTCTACCCTCCAGGGACTCCTGTGCTTGCTCTGTAGCCTCTATTCTATCTTCCAGCACCACCATTTCCTCTCTCAGGGTAGTCAGCGCCATCTGCTGGGAGGATTCTATTCTAGCCACCACATCCTCCAGATCTTTTTTGCTAGGGAGGGCCAATATAAGCTCTCTCGGAGCCTGCAAATCATCTCGAGGGGGGCCGGGGGGCTGGTCGTCTGCCATCAAGGGGTCTTCTGCTTGCCCCAGAGGAGGAGGGGTACCTGGAGTGCAGAGGGACGCAGAGAATCCCAGTATCGGTGATCCCCCGGATGTCATGGCCTCCTCTGTCTCCTCAGTGACATGCTGTGTGGCCGGGCCTGTGGGTCCCCCCCTCCTCCATGCCTCTTTACCTTGCTCTGCCGCCGCCGGCCTCCCTGCTGAGACGCTCGCTCGTTTCTCCCCTTCACCCGACACACGAGCTGCTGCAGAGGCTGTGGGCGGGCGCCGGGTCACACCAGGGGAATCCCCAGCCTGAGAACGCTGCTGAGACGCCGGCGCCATCTTGTCCTGGGCCGCCGGCGGGAGCTCCCGGCCAGACCCTGCCAGGTATCTGGAGAGGCTCCCCTGGGACTTCTGGCCCACTCCGGGGGATGCGGAAGCGGGGGCACTGCCCGGTCTTCTCTTGGGGGCCATCCTGGACGAGAAGGGGCCACCGGAATCTGTATTATCAAGCTGTGGACGCAGGAGCTCTGGAGGTAAGCTTCCTCACGCCACCATGTCTAGGACACGCCCCCCCAATATGTAATATTCTGTCAGTGAGGTGGAAGGAACAAAATTTACAACACCCACATTTGAAGTTACCCTTCAAAGGGGTTTGTGTTAACCAAGTACTTTTTTGGTCTTCCCATCTATTATGTATTAGGATATCTCCCAAATTTTTGCTTCTCTTGTAGGTAACCAAGGGGCCGAGAGCCACTCTATTTTTTAGGTCAGGATCATTTTCCAAAACGTGCCAGTGTTTCCTGATACTGGCCTTTATCTGATTATCCATAGGGCCAAATTTAAAGGTGAACAAAAATTATTTTTCTTCATTAGGGTCTTTTTTACTCTGGCCCCTGATCTCGGTGTTTGTACTAGTTTTTTCAGAGGCCTGATAAGGGAGGAGGAACCGTGATATGGCCAAAAACCATGTACTTAGCAGAGGCCAGGAGACAATTAGATGATGCATCCACGTATTCCAGACAGTTGTTTAACCCCACAAGTCAATACAAAGAAAAATTGCGTAGCTTCCTGAACCGAAAGGTTACAGAAGGGGTCATCTCTAAAAGCAGAGCAGAAAAATTACTCCCCCTGCACCCGTCCTCGCCGCACTGGTATTGCATACCAAAAATTCCCAAAAATATAACAACACCCCCTGGCCGACCGATAGTGTCATGTATTAATTCCATCTTTGAACCACTCTCACAATACCTAGATTGGTTGCTAAATCCCTTGTTGGAAAAGATCCCGGCTTTCATAAGGGACACAAAAATGTTCATTGAGGTATTAGATACCTTTGAATGGCAGGATAATTTCCGTTTAACATCAATTGACATAGAAAGCCTATATACAAGGATCCCCCAGGATCTAGGGATCAGAACAATAAGGGATTTGCTCTTGAACATTCAGGTAGAACAAAAAACCATAGCATTTATTGAGGAAGCTCTGAATTTAGTTCTTAAAAATAACTCTTTCAAGTTCGGAGCCCAATGGTACAAACAGTGCGGGGGTACCGCTATGGGTACCCCCGTAGCATGTGTTTTTGCAAATCTTTTTTTGGCGGCCATGGAAAATGAATTGATTTATGGTATGCAAAACCCGTTTTTGAGACATATCAAGAAATACCTTAGATATGTCGATGACATCTTCATTGTATGGGACGGGACGCAGGAGGAGTTTGAGAATTTTGTGGCTCATCTTAATAGTGTTAACACATATAATATGAAATTTACCCATGTTTTTGGAGACACTGAGCTGGAATTCCTGGATGTAAAATTAACCTTGAGTCACGGTTTCCTTACCCGAGAGGTCTTTAGGAAACCTACAGCTAAGAATACATTATTACATTATGACAGTTTCCATCCCCCTCATTCAAAAAAATCATTACCTTTCAGCCAGTTCTTGCGAATTCACAGGATTAACAATGACAGTCAGATTCGGGATAAACAATTCTCAGAACTCCAAGGTCGCCTCAGGGAGAGAGGATACCCTTCCTCTGTCATTGAGACTGCTAAGGCACGCACGCTCTTAAGAACAGAAACTATCAAAAAAAACTAGTACAAACACCGGGATCAGGGGCCAGAGTAAAAAAGACCCTAATGAAGAAAAATAATTTTTGTTCACCTTTAAATTTGGCCCTATGGATAATCAGATAAAGGCCAGTATCAGGAAACACTGGCACGTTTTGGAAAATGATCCTGACCTAAAAAATAGAGTGGCTCTCGGCCCCTTGGTTACCTACAAGAGAAGCAAAAATTTGGGAGATATCCTAACACATAATAGATGGGAAGACCAAAAAAGTACTTGGTTAACACAAACCCCTTTGAAGGGTAACTTCAAATGTGGGTGTTGTAAATTTTGTTCCTTCCACCTCACTGACAGAATATTACATATTGGAGACGTTATCATGGATGTGGGGGATTTTATATCCTGTAAAACAAAAAACGTGGTATACGTTATATTTTGCCCGTGTTCACGATTCTATATTGGGAAGACTATTCGTTGCTTATATGTACGCTTCCGAGAGCATTTTAATTCTATTCTCTCCGGTAGCGGGTCGCCCAGACTGATTCAACATATAAGGGAACATCACGCTGGGAATCCCGAGTCCCTTAGATTTGCAGGCGTCCTGAGGGTGTCTCCGTCCGGTAGGGGGGGGGACACCCACAGAGCGCTACTGCAGAAGGAATCACGCCTTATTTTAAAAACAAGGGCAATGGGCCCATTGGGTCTCAATGACCGCAACGATATAGCTGTCTTTCTATGATGGGATTATTGATGGGAATGGAGATCAATAAACTAGTTAAAATTATGGATATAACAACAGCATAAAAGTAATTATAGAATCAACATAGTTCTGATCACGGGCGGTTTCTCTCTTTATAACCTCCACCACATCTATGACATCCAGGACACCACAATTCTATAGTTGCTAATGGCTTAATTTCCCCCCCCTTTTTCTATTTTTTTTTCTGTCTGTTCGTTTATTGACTTCTTTCTTTATCTTTTCTTTCTAATTGATTTTTCGAATTTGTTCCTAGCTCTCTCTTATTTCTTCTAATTTGTTCCTAATTCTCTTCTGATCAAGGGGAGGGAGTATATTATACTCCTCGTCTAGAACATTACTACTGCTGATGAGCAGATGTCTCTTTTTCAATAAATCAGAATAAAGAAATATTAGGAACTAAAAAAATAACTAAAAAAATAGTTAGAATAAAACAATGTTTTTGGATTTCCAAAATTAAAAAAAAAATTCTTAAAGAAATTAGAATAGAAATAAATATAAAAGTAAATATTTGCAGGAACAATAATAATAAATTGATGTTAGATATTCCCTCATTGTTCAGGTCGTGTCATCCTCTTTTCAGATATTGGTCCGGTAGAAATCTAAAAAAACTATAAAAAAAAGTTTGACAATTTATTACGCTCCTTCTCTGCAATATGTTAAAACATGCTATTATTACAGAAGTCACGACTCTATTTATGTGAAAATGTATAAAAATACGCCACATATGACAATAAGTGTTGTTATATTGCATGTATATAAGTTTGTTGTACTACCGCAGCGTCTTTTGCAGCTTGCTAGTATTGTGTGCACTTGTTAGCAGTTTGGGCTGCTTTTTAATAGCACCTACGTCAGCCGGGATGACTCATAAGGATGACCAGCTGGCTGCATTTCCTAGGACTCGACAAAGCGCTACTCAGCGCGAAACAGGCTGTCGTCCACCCGCCGTTCCCCGCACTCCCCCCTCTCTCCCCCTTGCCACTGAAGTTGGCTGCTACCGCAGAATAAAAGATTTTTGTGCATATGATGGAGTGAGCTGCCGCTTCTTTTCCTGGTGGATCTATGGACATTGTCACGCTTTGCTGCTGAGCACCACTCCACCTGGCACTACACATTCAGTGGCTAACGTGATCCAGGAACTATTGAATCTGCATAATTGTGAGTACGGCTCCACTGTCTGGCATACCTTGCTCTGCAGTGCCCGATTCTGCTACTGCTCTATATACAAAAGAATAAGAAATCAGGAAGAGGGCAAACACTTTTTCGCACTACTATATGTGCTGGTTCAGAAGCTTCAGGCGTCACGCACGTGACCAGCAGGGTTTACACTCATAACAGTACCCCCTCTTCTATGAGGGCCAGGTTTATCAGGATGGCAAATGTTCAACAAGTGAAGTTCAGACAGATCCGACCAATTGCTCAGTATAATACAGCTGCGGTGCTTGGAACTAAAGACTGCTTCCTGGATCAATGGATAAGGCAAAAAAGATTTGTAACCGGCATCCGCAAATAAAAATCACACCTATTGAATTGGTTGAAAACATAATAAAATCGAGCATACACAGTGTAGATAGACCAGTCTACGTGTTTTGGGCAAAGCCCTTAGTCAAGTCCTTGCCTGAAACGCGTAGACTGGTCTGTCTATACTGTCTATGCTCGATTTTATTATGTTTTAAACCAGTTCAATAAAGGTATGATTTTTATTAGCGGATGCTGGATACAAATCTTTTTTGCCTTATCAGGATGGGATGCATGGAAGAGAGTGTATCAACCTACTAGCGTTTACTTCCAATGCTGGTACCCACATCCTCTGCTCAAGGCCATACCCCATCCAGTGCACCAAATACTGTAGAGAGCGGCCAACAAAGTGAGAATTCATGATTCTTGTTATCTGAACTCCAAGTACCCATCAACACTGATTGGAGCTGGTGGCAAACATGATGGATCCATAGGCACGCACGACCTACCTGTTCAACAAATATCTCACATTGTGTATTTTAAGTGCTGGGGTAGTTCAAGGCAAAAAGCTACCCCAGCTTTGGACTGCAGAACTTAGGACCCAGTTTCCAAGAAAGAACCTTCAACTTGATATTCCTAGTGGACAACCACACAAAATCATTCACACCCAGGTCCAGACCTGACGAACGTCTCTTGTCAGCCATGCATTTGTACTTATCCCCTTAAACCTAAGGTTGTTCAGTAAACCATGCCAAATAGAAGAGGGCGAAGAGGAAAATCCTTATTCCCCAGGAACCCCAGACGGTCCTTCCCTACTGAAAACAGGGTACTGAGGACGGTAATCATAGGCACCCAAAAAGGGTGACTTGCCAGTGGACTCATTGCACTGATTATTTAACGCAAACTCAACCAAAGGTGGATAAGACAACCAATGTTCCTGGTTCTCTGACAAAAAATATCTTAGGTAGGTCTCTAAAATCTGATTTAAGTATTCTATCTGTCTGTTGGAATGAGGATGGAACACTGAGGATAAAGACAAATGTACCCCCAGGCGAGAACAAAATGTATTTCAAAATTTAGACACAAACTGGGTCCCCCGATATAACATAATATCGGAGTGATTCTCATGAAGATTGATGATTTCAGATACAAACACATGAGCTAATTCAGGAGTGCAAGTAGAGCAATGAAGTGCGCCATTTTACTTAACCTGTACACCACTACTAAGATTACCGTTCTACAAGCGGACGTAGAAAGGTCAGTAATAAAGTCCATAGATACATGAGTCCACGGTCTGTCAGGCTTGGTCAATGGTAAGAGAGTGTGCATACACTACAGGTACACACAAATTCTACTACATCTTTATGCAACCCAGGCCACCAAAAATGATGAGAAATAAGGTCAGATGTTGCTTTAATACCTGGGTGTCCTACTAAGACCAAATTATGATAGTCCTTCAAGATTTTGAGGCGCAACTGAAATAGAATGACCAACTTCCTCATGGGTAAGAAGCAGGGTTGTCCATCTCAGCATCCAGCACCTCACCCTCGAATTCAGAACATAAAGCAGAGATGACCACCCCCTCCTATAAAATGGTGAAATCATCCTAACTAGAGATGAGCGATGTTGGAGTCGAACGGTTCGCCAATTTCATGTTCGAGTGATTTTGGGGGTGTTGGAGACGTTCGACGAACTCGAACGATTTGCTAAAAGTTCGGTAGTTCGAGTTACGTTCGAGAACGGTTCGATCACCAAAAAGCGTAGCTAGTTACTAGCTGGCTTTTCACTGTAATAGTGTGAGTCACTGTGAATCATGATATTATCAAAATTCAGCATATAGTGTTCGGGGGGGACGGGGTTTAGATCAGTGCTGCTGCTGAGTGCTGAAAGAATGGCGATCGCCATTTTTTTTTTTCCTAACCGCGCGTACAGTTTGGCGGACCAGGCTGTCAGCAAATCACAGACACACACAGCAAAGTGGATTTTTGCCAGACAAGCAAGGGCATGTGTCATAGGCTGTGCATGTCACATGTCCTTGCCCTATAAGACCCGGCCATTTTCCCTGTCGCCGCCATTATCTCTCTGCTGCGGGTGGGTGACAGTCACCGCTCCAGCTACCACAGCTGCTGCTGCTGTGTGCGCTATAGACATACAGTGCAATCTACACAGCGCTTTAGGGATTAGGGACTACTTGTAATTTTAGCCCTTTTCAAGGCTGCATTACAGCCGTTCATAGCCATTGTTGCTAGGCAGGTCCGTGCCAACGCTGTGCAGGGTTTTATATAACAGCGTCTGGCTACATCAGCTCAGGCAATTCCTTGGTGCATTTTTTCATTGGCAGGGATAGAAAGTGAGGCTTCCTTTGCTGTCCAACTACCTACAACACCTGTGCATTCTACGCACCTGCCCATTTTTGCTACGCAATTTTAATTGCAAACAGTGCTGACACTTTTAGTGGCATACTAAAAGTGTCTGGGATACTAAGTTAGTGTTCCTTTGCTGTCCAGCTACCTACAGCACCTGTGCATTCTACACACCTGCCCATTTTTGCTACGCAATTTTAATTTCCATATGTGCTGACACTTTTAGGAGCATAGTAAAATTGTCAGGGATACTAGCTTAGGGTTCCTTTGCTCTCAAGCAAGGTACACCACATGTGCATTCTACACTCCTCTCCATTTCAGCTACGCAATTTTAAATTCCAAAAGTGCTGACACTTTTAGGGGCATAGTAAAATTGTCAGGGTACTACCTTAGTGCTTCTTTGCTGTCAAGCAAGTTACATCACATGTGCATTCTATACTCCTCTCTATTTCTGCTACGCAATTTTTAACTGCAGGTAGTTCAGGCAATCTGTGACGACGGTGCAGGCGTGGATATAATGTTGCCTTCATCCAAAGGTGGTTCTCTTAATGTCTGAGAGAGCTCAACACCAGCAGCTGTTTCCAATTCAAAAACAACTGACGACCTGCCAATCACACTGCCTTTTGCGCGTAAAGGGGTGGAAGGTCAGCGTCAAAAACCATGTGTGACTGCTGTCCCCACAGTCACAGAGGATGAAGAGCACGCCGATGCCATTGATGGGGCAGACGGTGGTTGCACAGCCCCGCTAGGCCGCATTGTAGCACAGTGAACTTCCCATTGCGACTTATGCTTCATTTAAAGTAGTGTACAGGGTGGGCTTCCCAGTATACAGCAAAACCACACACTACTAGGAAAAGAACTCTAAGCAGTTGGGTTGATAAATGATTGTTTAACTTTCCAAAAACAAACAATAAGAACCATGCATAAAACTGAATGAATAGAACAATCTATTCACAATTCCAAAAGCCTACACTCCTATGCTGCGACACTCGTAATGGCGATTTATAACTAGAGATGAGCGAACCGGTTGTGGTTCGGCTCGAGTTCGGTTCGTCGAACAGAGGTCTCGTTCGAGTTCAGTTTGTCGAACGTTCGACGAACCGAACTCGAACCACATAGGAAACAATGGCAGGCAATCACAAACACATAAAAACACCTAGAAAACACCCTCAAAGGTGTCCTAAAGGTGACAAACAACTCACAACACAACACAAACACATGGGAAAGTGACAAGGACATATACTCATGCGAAAACAAAAGAGCTGGACAAGGAAAAAGAGGAGGAGACACAGATATAGGCATGGCACGCCCTTCTAAAATCATGTAAAACACCGCAAGGTGACTCCAAGCAGAGTCTCCCTTTTTTCCAAAAATTGGGCCACACACACACCCATCCCTTCAGTGGCAGCAGTTGTGCCCCAGTTGTACACTTCACAGCTAGATTTGCATCAAGCACATTCAAAAATACGCCATTCTTAACCGTCCCCAGGATGACACCGGGGTAGGTAGCAAAGTCTTTGCTGAACGATGACTTGTTCATCTTGGCTCCTTTTTAAAAACACGGCGAGCAAGGGTTACTCCAAGCGGAGTCTCCCTTTTTTCCAAAAATTGGGCCACACACACACCCACCCCTTCAGTGGCAGCAGTTGTGCCCCAGTTGTACACTTCACAGCTAGATTTGCATCAAGCACATTCAAAAATACGCCATTCTTAACCGTCTCCAGGATGACACCGGGGTAGGTAGCAAAGTCTTTCCTGATCCCAGCACTGTTCATCTTGGCTCCTTTATAAAAACACTGTAAGCAAGGGTTAATCCAAGCGGAGTCTCCCTTTTTTCCAAAAATTGGGCCCCACGGACACTAACCCCTTCAGTGGCAGCAGTTGTGCCCCAGTTGTACACTTCACAGCTAGATTTGCATCAAGCACATTCAAAAATACACCATTCTTAACCGTCCCCAGGATGACACCGGGGTAGGTAGCAAAGTCTTTGCTGAACCATGACTTATTCATCTTGGCTCCTTTTAAAAAACACGGCAAGCAAGGGTTACTCCAAGCGGAGTCTTCCTTTTTTCCAAAAATTGGGCCCCACACACACCCACCCCTTCAGTGGCAGCAGTTGTGCCCCAGTTGTACACTTCACAGCTAGATTTGCATCAAGCACATTCAAAAATACGCCATTCTTAACCGTCCCCAGGATGACACCGGGGTAGGTAGCAAAGTCTTTGCTGAACCATGACTTGTTCATCTTGGCTCCTTTTTAAAAACACTGTAAGCAAGGGTTACTCCAAGCGGAGTCTCCCTTTTTTCCAAAAATTGTTCCACACACACACACCCACCCCTTCAGTGGCAGCAGTTGTGCTCCAGTTGTACACTTCACAGCTAGATTTGCATCAAGCACATTCAAAAATATGCCATTCTTAACCGTCCCCAGGATGACACCGGGGTAGGTAGCAAAGTCTTTGCTGAACCATGACTTGTTCATCTTGGCTCCTTTTTAAAAACACTGTAAGCAAGGGTTACTCCAAGCGGAGTCTCCCTTTTTTCCAAAAATTGGGCCCCACAGAGACCCCATCAGTGGCAGCACTTGTGCCCTAGTTGCAAACAGGATGTTTTGATTTGCATCAAGCACATTCCAAATCCACAAGCATTTACTCTCCCCAGGATGACACAGGGGTAGTAAATTCCTTGTGGATCCATGACTTGTTCATTTTGATGAACGTTAGTCTGTCCACATTGTCACTGGACAGACGCGTGCGCTTATCTGTCAGCACGCACCCAGCAGCACTGAAGACACGTTCAGAGACAACGCTGGCAGCTGGATACGACAAAATCTCCAAGGCGTAAGTTGAGAGCTCTGGCCATTTTTCAAGATTTGAAGCCCAAAATGAGCAAGGCTCCATTTGCAAAGTCATGGCATCAATGTTCATTTGGAGATACTCCTGTATCATCCTCTCCAGCCGTTGACTATGTGTCAGACTTGTTGTCTCTGGTGTCCTTGAAAAGGACGGTCTAAAAAAATTATGAAAAGATTCCATAAAATTGCTGTTACCAGCACCAGATACGGTGCTACTGGTACGGGTAGACTGTTGAAGATGACGAGACCGTCCCATGTTTGTCAAGTTACAACTGGGAGATTTACTCCCTGCACCTGCACGGTTGTTTGGTGGAAAAGCCGAGCTAAGATCGAGTAACAGCTTCTGCTGATACTCCTGCATACGTGCGTCCCTTTCTATGGCTGGTATTATGTCACAAAATTTGGACTTGTACCGGGGATCTAATAGTGTGGCAAGCCAGTAGTCATCATCACTTCTAATTTTGACAATACGAGGGTCATGTTGGAGGTAGTGCATCAAGAAGGCGCTCATGTGTCTTGCGCAGCCATGCGGACCAAGTCCACGCTGTGTTTGTGGCATAGAGGTGCTAACCGTTCTTTCTTCCTCTGACATCTCCCCCCAACCTCTTTCAACAGAAATTTGACCAAGGTCTCCCTCATCCGCTGAGTCTTCCATGTCCATGGACAGTTCGTCCTCCATTTCTTCATGTTCTTTTGCACCTTCCTCAACATTTCGCCTGCTATCATGCGCCCTTTTTGATCCCTGTCCCCCATGGTCCTATGCCTGCCGCGTTGGTGATGATGAACGTCTGGACCTTGGTGATGTTGTTGTGTCTTGCAAATATGAATCCTCCTGTAGTTCCTCCCCTTCCTGTTGTCTTACCCCCTGACTCCGAATAGTGTTTAGCGTGTGCTCCAGCATGTAAATGACTGGAATTGTCATGCTGATAATGGCATTGTCAGCGCTAAACATATTCGTCGCCATGTTGAAACTGTGCAGAAGGATGCATAGGTCCTTAATCTGAGACCACTCCATCAGGGTGATCTGCCCCACCTCTGCATCTTGTTGGCCCAGGCTATACGTCATGACGTATTGAACCAGGGCTCGGCGGTGCTGCCACAGTCGCTGTAACATGTAGAGAGTCGAATTCCAGCGTGTCGCCATATCGCATTTCAGGCGATGAACCGGTCAGGCCGAAAGACTTCTGGAGCGATGCAAGTCACTCAGCTGCGGCGGCTGAACGGCGGAAGTGAGCAGACAGTTTTCGTGCCCTGGTCAGAAGGCCATCTAGGCCGGGATAGTGTGTTAAACATTACTGGACAACAAGGTTCAACACGTGAGCCATACAAGGCACGTGTGTCACCTTGCCCAGGCGAAGGGCCGCACCCAGGTTTGCAGCATTGTCGCACACGACCTTACTAGGCTGCAGGTTGAGTGGAGACAACCATTTATTAAACTCGGACCGCAGAGCTGACCACAACTCCTCAGCTGTATGACTCCTATTCCCAAGACATGTCAAGCTAAAGACTGCCTGATGCCGTTGCGCTCTGCTGACAGCATAGTAATGAGGGGTGCGTGATTCCTTCTGCGCAGTGAGAACGCTGGTGGCCTGACCAGGAAGGCTTGGGGCGGAGGTGGAGGACCCAGATGAGGTGGAGGGGGCAGAAGCAGTAGCGGAACTTGGACAGACAGAGGATTGACACACAAGTCGTGGGGACGGCAAGACTTGTGCAGCAGACCCTTCACCATCTATCACCGTAGTTACCCAGTGCCCAGTCAGCGACATGTAACGTCCCTGTCCATGCTTACTGGTCCAAGTATCGGTGGTGAAATGCACCCGTTGACACACAGAGTTTCTCAAGGAAGCGGTGATGTTGTGTGCGACATGCTGGTGTAGCGCGGACACACCTTTCTTAGAGAAGTAGTGGCGACTGGGCATCTGGTACTGGGGCACAGCGACAGACATAAGGTCTCTAAAATCCCGTGTGTTCACCAGGCGGAAAGGCAGCATTTCGGTAGCCAAGAGCTTACAGAGGGATAAAGTCAACCTCTTAGCTTTGTCATGGGTCGCAGGAAATGGCCTTTTATTTGTCCACATCTGAGGGACAGAAATCTGGCTGCTGTGTGTAGACGGTGTTGAGTAGGGTGTCCCTGAAAAAATGCAGCTTTGTGAGGAAAGTGCAGGCGTAGACATGATGTCGCCTTCATCCAATGTTGGTGCTATCGATGTCTGAGAGAGCTGTACACACGTACTTGTTTCCCCTTCCAAACCAACCGACGACCTACCAAGCAAACTGCCTGTTGCGGTTACAGTGGTGGAAGTTGTGCGTGGAAAACCAGGTGTGACAGCTGTCCCCACAGTCCTAGAAGATGAAGAGCGCCCGGATGCACTAGAAGGGGCAGGCGGTGGATGGTTCGCTCCGCTAGGCCGCATTGCAGCACGGTGAGCTTCCCACCGGGACATATGATATTTATTCATGTGACGATTCATGGAAGAAGTTGTCAAACTGCTGAGGTTTTGCCCTCTACTAACAGAATCATGACAAATTTTACAGATCACATAATTTGGGCGATCTTTTGCTATGTCAAAAAAGGACCAGGCTAGGCAAGGCTTAGAGGGCATGCGACCTGCTGATCCACCCCGACTAGTGCTCATAGGCACAGTGGTGGCTGAGGATGCAGTTGTAGATGTGCTACCAGTACTCCTACTCTGTCCAGGAAGGCGCAAGGTAACTTTGTCGTCAGTTGCATCCTCCTCCACCGTCTCTGTTGACCTCCTCGAGGGCCTGACTGTGGGTTGACAGTAGGTGGGATCTAGAACTTCCTCATCAATTGTTGTGTTTGCACTCCCCTCAGACCGAGCCTCTTCTTGCCCTGACCGAATATTTAAGTTGTCATCCCAATCTGGTATCTGCGTCTCATCGTCATCAGTATGTTCCTCATTGTCTATTACAACAGGTGTTTCAGTTTGTGAATAAGGGTCAACATTATGCTCAGAAACGTAGTCATCACGGCCTGAATCTGAGTCACAAAGGTTCTGGGCATCACTGCAGACCATTTCCTGGTTTGTACTCACTGTAGCTTGGGAGCAGACCTCCGATTCCCAGGCTATAGTGTGACTGAAAAGCTCTGCAGACTCAGCCATCTCAGTTCCACCATACTGTGCAGGGCGGATGGAGACTTCAGAGCTGGGAGAAAGCAAGTTTGATTGGGATGACAACTCAGAGGACTGGTGTTTTTTGGATGCGGTTGTTGAGGTGGCGGAGAGGGCAATAGTTGGACCACTTGAGATCCATTCAAGCATTTTCCTTTTTTGGCCATCATCTACCTTTGTTCCAGTTGTTCGTGTCCGTAAAAAAGGGAGCACATCGGATTGTCCATGGTAAGTAGTAGACATCTTACTTTTGCTGGAAGATGGTCTATCTTCAGCAGATGTTAATGGAGCTTTGCCACCTTCCCCACGGACAAACCCTTTTTTTCCTTTTCCAACACGCCTCTTCCCCTTTCCACCAGCATCTGTCATTTTCATTGCGACAAGATTGTGCACTTAAAATGTGGTAGTAAAAATTGAGAGGTGGTGTAGATTTCAGCGGTGGTCTACCTTTATTAACAGCAGAATAAACAACAATAATTATCACTGACAATGCAACTACGGCCCTTAAACTGGCAGCAGTGTTTGCTAGTATAATGGCTTAGTAACAATGAGTTTGAGTGTGCAATGCAGGCAGACGTGCTGCAAATATCTTTACACTAGTGGGACAATACAGAAGTCCAACAGCCACGTTTAGGATGCCACTAAGTTCACTCAGTGTTTGCTAGTATAATGGCTTAGTAACAATGAGTTTGAGTGTGCAATGCAGGCAGACGTGCTGCAAATATCTTTGCACTAGGGGGACAATACAGAAGTCAAACAGCCACGTTTAGGATGCTACTAAGTTCACTCAGTGTTTGCTAGTATAATGGCTTAGTAACAATGAGTTTGAGTGTGCAATGCAGGCAGACGTGCTGCAAATATTTTTGCACTAGTGGGACAATACAGAAGTCCAACAGCCACTTTTATGATGCCACTAAGTTCACTCAGTGTTTGCTAGTATAATGGCTTGGTAACAATGAGTTTGAGTGTGCAATGCAGGCAGACGTGCTGCAAATATCTTTGCACTAGTGGGACAATACAGAAGTCCAACAGCCACTTTTACGATGCCACTAAGTTCACTCAGTGTTTGCTAGTATAATGGCTTAGTACCAATGAGTTTGAGTGTGCAATGCAGGCAGACGTGCTGCAAATATCTTTGCACTAGTGGGACAATACAGAAGTCCAACAGCCACTTTTAGGATGCCACTAAGTTCACTCAGTGTTTGCTAGTATAATGCCTTAGTAACAATGAGTTTGAGTGTGCAATGCAGGCAGACATGCTGCAAATATCTTTGCACTAGTGGGACAATACAGAAGTCCAACAGCCACGTTTAGGATGCCACTAAGTTCACTCAGTGTTTGCTAGTATAATGGCTTAGTAACAATGAGTTTGAGTGTGCAATGCAGGCAGACGTGCTGCAAATATCTTTGCACTAGTGGGACAATACAGAAGTCCAACAGCCACTTTTATGATGCCACTAAGTTCACTCAGTGTTTGCTAGTATAATGGCTTAGTAACAATGAGTTTGAGTGTGCAATGCAGGCAGACGTGCTGCAAATATCTTTGCACTAGTGGGACAATACAGAAGTCCAACAGCCACGTTTAGGATGCCACTAAGTTCACTCAGTGTTTGCTAGTATAATGGCTTAGTAACAATGAGTTTGAGTGTGCAATGCAGGCAGACGTGCTGCAAATATCTTTGCACTAGTGGGACAATACAGAAGTCCAACAGCCACGTTTAGGATGCCACTAAGTTCACTCAGTGTTTGCTATTATAATGGCTTGGTAACAATGAGTTTGAGTGTGCAATGCAGGCAGACGTGCTGCAAATATCTTTGCACTAGTGGGACAATACAGAAGTCCAACAGCCACTTTTATGATGCCACTAAGTTCACTCAGTGTTTGCTAGTATAATGGCTTAGTAACAATGAGTTTGAGTGTGCAATGCAGGCAGACGTGCTGCAAATATCTTTGCACTAGTGGGACAATACAGAAGTCCAACAGCCACTTTTATGATGCCACTAAGTTCACTCAGTGTTTGCTAGTATAATGGCTTAGTAACAATGAGTTTAAGTGTGCAATGCAGGCAGGCGTGCTGCAAATATCTTTGCACTAGTGGGACAATACAGAAGTCCAACAGCCACGTTAAGGATGCCACTAAGTTCACTCAGTGTTTGCTAGTATAATGGCTTAGTAACAATGAGTTTGAGTGTGCATTGCAGGCAGACGTGCTGCAAATATCTTTGCACTAGTGGGACAATACAGAAGTCCAACAGCCACTTTTATGATGGCACTAAGTTCACTCAGTGTTTGCTAGTATAATGGCTTAGTAACAATGAGTTTGAGTGTGCAATGCAGGCAGACATGCTGCAAATATCTTTGCACTAGTGGGACAATACAGAAGTCCAACAGCCACTTTTAGGATGCCACTAAGTTCACTCAGTGTTTGCTAGTATAATGCCTTAGTAACAATGAGTTTGAGTGTGCAATGCAGGCAGACATGCTGCAAATATCTTTGCACTAGTGGGACAATACAGAAGTCCAACAGCCACGTTTAGGATGCCACTAAGTTCACTCAGTGTTTGCTAGTATAATGGCTTAGTAACAATGAGTTTGAGTGTGCAATGCAGGCAGACGTGCTGCAAATATCTTTGCACTAGTGGGACAATACAGAAGTCCAACAGCCACTTTTATGATGCCACTAAGTTCACTCAGTGTTTGCTAGTATAATGGCTTAGTAACAATGAGTTTGAGTGTGCAATGCAGGCAGACGTGCTGCAAATATCTTTGCACTAGTGGGACAATACAGAAGTCCAACAGCCACGTTTAGGATGCCACTAAGTTCACTCAGTGTTTGCTAGTATAATGGCTTAGTAACAATGAGTTTGAGTGTGCAATGCAGGCAGACGTGCTGCAAATATCTTTGCACTAGTGGGACAATACAGAAGTCCAACAGCCACGTTTAGGATGCCACTAAGTTCACTCAGTGTTTGCTATTATAATGGCTTGGTAACAATGAGTTTGAGTGTGCAATGCAGGCAGACGTGCTGCAAATATCTTTGCACTAGTGGGACAATACAGAAGTCCAACAGCCACTTTTATGATGCCACTAAGTTCACTCAGTGTTTGCTAGTATAATGGCTTAGTAACAATGAGTTTGAGTGTGCAATGCAGGCAGACGTGCTGCAAATATCTTTGCACTAGTGGGACAATACAGAAGTCCAACAGCCACTTTTATGATGCCACTAAGTTCACTCAGTGTTTGCTAGTATAATGGCTTAGTAACAATGAGTTTAAGTGTGCAATGCAGGCAGGCGTGCTGCAAATATCTTTGCACTAGTGGGACAATACAGAAGTCCAACAGCCACGTTAAGGATGCCACTAAGTTCACTCAGTGTTTGCTAGTATAATGGCTTAGTAACAATGAGTTTGAGTGTGCATTGCAGGCAGACGTGCTGCAAATATCTTTGCACTAGTGGGACAATACAGAAGTCCAACAGCCACTTTTATGATGGCACTAAGTTCACTCAGTGTTTGCTAGTATAATGGCTTAGTAACAATGAGTTTGAGTGTGCAATGCAGGCAGACATGCTGCAAATATCTTTGCACTAGTGGGACAATACAGAAGTCCAACAGCCACGTTTAGGATGCCACTAAGTTCACTCAGTGTTTGCTAGTATAATGGCTTAGTAACAATGAGTTTGAGTGTGCAATGCAGGCAGACGTGCTGCAAATATCTTTGCACTAAAGGGACAATACAGAAGTCCAACAGCCACTTTTATGATGCCACTATGTTCACTCAGTGTTTGCTAGTATAATGGCTTAGTAACAATGAGTTTGAGTGTGCAATGCAGGCAGACGTGCTGCAAATATCTTTGCACTAGTGGGACAATACAGAAGTCCAACAGCCACGTTTAGGATGCCACTAAGTTCACTCAGTGTTTGCTAGTATAATGGCTTAGTAACAATGAGTTTGAGTGTGCAATGCAGGCAGACGTGCTGCAAATATCTTTGCACTAGTGGGACAATACAGAAGTCCAACAGCCACTTTTATGATGCCACTAAGTTCACTCAGTGTTTGCTAGTATAATGGCTTAGTAACAATGAGTTTGAGTGTGAAATGCAGGCAGACGTGCTGCAAATATCTTTGCACTAGTGGGACAATACAGAAGTCCAACAGCCACTTTTATGATGCCACTAAGTTCACTCAGTGTTTGCTAGTATAATGGCTTAGTAACAATGAGTTTGAGTGTGCAATGCAGGCAGAGGTGCTGCAAATATCTATGCACTAGTGGGACAATACAGAAGTCCAACAGCCACGTTTAGGATGCCACTAAGTTCACTCAGTGTTTGCTAGTATAATGGCTTAGTAACAATGAGTTTGAGTGTGCAATGCAGGCAGAGGTGCTGCAAATTTCTTTGGACTAGTGGGACAATACAGAAGTCCAACAGCCACGTTTAGGATGCCACTAAGTTCACTCAGTGTTTGCTAGTATAATGGCTTAGTAAGAATGAGTTTGAGTGTGCAATGCAGGCAGACGTGCTGCAAATATCTTTGCACTAGTGGGACAATACAGAAGTCCAACAGCCACTTTTATGATGCCACTAAGTTCACTCAGTGTTTGCTAGTATAATGGCTTAGTAACAATGAGTTTGAGTGTGCAATGCAGGTAGACATGCAGCAAATATCTTTGCACTAGTGGGACAATACAGAAGTCCACCAGCCACTTTTTATGATGCCACTAAGTTCACTCAGTGTTTGCTAGTATAATGGCTTAGAAACAATGAGTTTGAGTGTGCAATGCAGGCAGACGTGCTGCAAATATCTTTGCACTAGTGGGACAATACAGAAGTCCAACAGCCACGTTTAGAATGCTACTACGTTCACTCAGTGTTTGCTATTATAATGGCTTAGTAACAATGAGTTTGAGTGTGCAATGCAGGCAGACGTGCTGCAAATATCTTTGCACTAGTGAGACAATACAGAAGTCCAACAGCCGCTTTTAGGATGCCACTAAGTTCACTCAGTGTTTGCTAGTATAATGGCTTAGTAACAATGAGTTCGAGTGTGCAATGCAGGCAGACGTGCTGCAAATATCTTTGCACTAGTGGGACAATACAGAAGTCCAACAGCCACTTTTATGATGCCACTAAGTTCACTCAGTGTTTGCTAGTATAATGGCTTAGTAACAATAAGTTTGAGTGTGCAATGCAGGCAGACGTGCTGCAAATATCTTTGCACTAGTGGGACAATACAGAAGTCCAACAGCCACGTTTAGGATGCCACTAAGTTCACTCATTGTTTGCTAGTATAATGGCTTAGTAACAATGAGTTTGAGTGTGCAATGCAGGCAGACGTGCTGCAAATATCTTTGCACTAGTGGGACAATACAGAAGTCCAACAGCCACGTTTAGGATGCCACTAAGTTCACTCTGTGTTTGCTAGTATAATGGCTTGGTAACAATGAGTTTGAGTGTGCAATGCAGGCAGACGTGCTGCAAATATCTTTGCACTAGTGGGACAATACAGAAGTCCAACAGCCACGTTTAGGATGCCAATAAGTTCACTCAGTGTTTGCTAGTATAATGGCTTAGTAACAATGAGTTTGAGTGTGCAATGCAGGCAGACGTGCTGCAAATATCTTTGCACTAGTGGGACAATACAGAAGTCCAACAGCCACTTTTATGATGCCACTAAGTTCACTCAGTGTTTGCTAGTATAATGGCTTAGTAACAATGAGTTTGAGTGTGAAATGCAGGCAGACGTGCTGCAAATATCTTTGCATTAGTGGGACAATACAGAAGTCCAACAGCTACTTTTATGATGCCACTAAGATCACTCAGTGTTTGCTAGTATAATGGCTTAGTAACAATGAGTTTGAGTGTGCAATGCAGGCAGAGGTGCTGCAAATATCTATGCACTAGTGGGACAATACAGAAGTCCAACAGCCACGTTTAGGATGCCACTAAGTTCACTCAGTGTTTGCTAGTATAATGGCTTAGTAACAATGAGTTTGAGTGTGCAATGCAGGCAGAGGTGCTGCAAATTTCTTTGGACTAGTGGGACAATACAGAAGTCCAACAGCCACGTTTAGGATGCCACTAAGTTCACTCAGTGTTTGCTAGTATAATGGCTTAGTAACAATGAGTTTGAGTGTGCAATGCAGGCAGACGTGCTGCAAATATCTTTGCACTAGTGGGACAATACAGAAGTCCAACAGCCACTTTTATGATGCCACTAAGTTCACTCAGTGTTTGCTAGTATAATGGCTTAGTAACAATGAGTTTGAGTGTGCAATGCAGGTAGACATGCAGCAAATATCTTTGCACTAGTGGGACAATACAGAAGTCCACCAGCCACTTTTTATGATGCCACTAAGTTCACTCAGTGTTTGCTAGTATAATGGCTTAGAAACAATGAGTTTGAGTGTGCAATGCAGGCAGACGTGCTGCAAATATCTTTGCACTAGTGGGACAATACAGAAGTCCAACAGCCACGTTTAGAATGCTACTACGTTCACTCAGTGTTTGCTATTATAATGGCTTAGTAACAATGAGTTTGAGTGTGCAATGCAGGCAGACGTGCTGCAAATATCTTTGCACTAGTGAGACAATACAGAAGTCCAACAGCCACTTTTAGGATGCCACAAAGTTCACTCAGTGTTTGCTAGTATAATGGCTTAGTAACAATGAGTTGGAGTGTGCAATGCAGGCAGACGTGCTGCAAATATCTTTGCACTAGTGGGACAATACAGAAGTCCAACAGCCACTTTTATGATGCCACTAAGTTCACTCAGTGTTTGCTAGTATAATGGCTTAGTAACAATAAGTTTGAGTGTGCAATGCAGGCAGACGTGCTGCAAATATCTTTGCACTAGTGGGACAATACAGAAGTCCAACAGCCACGTTTAGGATGCCACTAAGTTCACTCATTGTTTGCTAGTATAATGGCTTAGTAACAATGAGTTTGAGTGTGCAATGCAGGCAGACGTGCTGCAAATATCTTTGCACTAGTGGGACAATACAGAAGTCCAACAGCCACGTTTAGGATGCCACTAAGTTCACTCTGTGTTTGCTAGTATAATGGCTTGGTAACAATGAGTTTGAGTGTGCAATGCAGGCAGACGTGCTGCAAATATCTTTGCACTAGTGGGACAATACAGAAGTCCAACAGCCACGTTTAGGATGCCACTAAGTTCACTCAGTGTTTGCTAGTATAATGGCTTGGTAACAATGAGTTTGAGTGTGCAATGCAGGCAGACGTGCTGCAAATATCTTTGCACTAGTGGGACAATACAGAAGTTCAACAGCCACTTTTATGATGCCACTAAGTTCACTCAGTGTTTGCTAGTATAATGGCTTAGTACCAATGAGTTTGAGTGTGCAATGCAGGCAGACGTGCTGCAAATATCTTTGCACTAGTGGGACAATACAGAAGTCCAACAGCCACGTTTAGGATGCCACTAAGTTCCCTCAGTGTTTGCTAGTATAATGGCTTAGTAACAATGAGTTTGAGTGTGCAATGCAGGCAGACATGCTGCAAATATCTTTGCACTAGTGGGACAATACAGAAGTCCAACAGCCACGTTTAGGATGCCACTAAGTTCACTCAGTGTTTGCTAGTATAATGGCTTAGTAACAATGAGTTTGAGTGTGCAATGCAGGCAGACGTGCTGCAAATATCTTTGCACTAGTGGGACAATACAGAAGTCCAACAGCCACGTTTAGGATGCCACTAAGTTCACTCAGTGTTTGCTAGTATAATGGCTTGGTAACAATGAGTTTGAGTGTGCAATGCAGGCAGACGTGCTGCAAATATCTTTGCACTAGTGGGACAATACAGAAGTCCAACAGCCACTTTTAGGATGCCACTAAGTTCACTCAGTGTTTGCTAGTATAATGGCTTGGTAACAATGAGTTTGAGTGTGCAATGCAGGCAGACGTGCTGCAAATATCTTTGCACTAGTGGGACAATACAGAAGTCCAACAGCCACTTTTATGATGCCACTAAGTTCACTCAGTGTTTGCTAGTATAATGGCTTAGTAACAATGAGTTTGAGTGTGCAATGCAGGCAGACGTGCTGCAAATATCTTTGCACTAGTGGGACAATACAGAAGTCCAACAGCCACTTTTAGGATGCCACTAAGTTCACTCAGTGTTTGCTAGTATAATGGCTTAGTACCAATGAGTTTGAGTGTGCAATGCAGGCAGACGTGCTGCAAATATCTTTGCACTAGTGGGACAATACAGAAGTCCAACAGCCACGTTTAGGATGCCACTAAGTTCACTCAGTGATTGCTAGTATAATGGCTTAGTAACAATGAGTTTGAGTGTGCAATGCAGGCAGACGTGCTGCAAATATCTTTGCACTAGTGGGACAATACAGAAGTCCAACAGCCACTTTTATGATGCCACTAAGTTAACTCAGTGTTTGCTAGTATAATGGCTTAGTAACAATGAGTTTGATTGTGCAATGCAGGCAGACGTGCTGCAAATATCTTTGCACTAGTGGGACAATACAGAAGTCCAACAGCCACTTTTATGATGCCACTAAGTTCACTCAGTGTTTGCTAGTATAATGGCTTAGTAACAATGAGTTTGAGTGTGCAATGCAGGCAGACGTGCTGCAAATATCTTTGCACTAGTGGGACAATACAGAAGTTCAACAGCCACGTTTAGGATGCCACTAAGTTCACTCAGTGTTTGCTAGTATAATGGCTTAGTAACAATGAGTTTAAGTGTGCAATGCAGGCAGACGTGCTGCAAATATCTTTGCACTAGTGGGACAATACAGAAGTCCAACAGCCACGTTTAGGATGCCACTAAGTTCACTCAGTGTTTGCTATTATAATGGCTTGGTAACAATGATTTTGAGTGTGCAATGCAGGCAGACGTGCTGCAAATATCTTTGCACTAGTGGGACAATACAGAAGTCCAACAGCCACTTTTATGATGCCACTAAGTTCACTCAGTGTTTGCTAGTATAATGGCTTAGTAACAATGAGTTTGAGTGTGCAATGCAGGCAGACGTGCTGCAAATATCTTTGCACTAGTGGGACAATACAGAAGTTCAACAGCCACTTTTATGATGCCACTAAGTTCACTCTGTGTTTGCTAGTATAATTGCATAGTAACAATGAGTTTAAGTGTGCAATGCAGGCAGGCGTGCTGCAAATATCTTTGCACTAGTGGGACAATACAGAAGTCCAACAGCCACGTTTAGGATGCCACTAAGTTCACTCAGTATTTGCTAGTATAATGGCTTAGTAACAATGAGTTTGAGTGTGCAATGCAGGCAGACGTGCTGCAAATATTTTTGCACTAGTGGGACAATAGAGAAGTCCAACAGCCACTTTTATGATGCCACTAAGTTCACTCAGTGTTTGCTAGTATAATGGCTTAGTAACAATGAGTTTGAGTGTGCAATGCAGGCAGACATGCTGCAAATATCTTTGCACTAGTGGGACAATACAGAAGTCCAACAGCCACGTTTAGGATGCCACTAAGTTCACTCAGTGTTTGCTAGTATAATGGCTTAGTAACACTGAGTTTGAGTGTGCAATGCAGGCAGACGTGCTGCAAATATCTTTGCACTAGTGGGACAATACAGAAGTCCAACAGCCACGTTTAGGATGCCACTAAGTTCACTCAGTGTTTGCTAGTATAATGGCTTGGTAACAATGAGTTTGAGTGTGCAATGCAGGCAGACGTGCTGCAAATATCTTTGCACTAGTGGGACAATACAGAAGTCCAACAGCCACTTTTAGGATGCCACTAAGTTCACTCAGTGTTTGCTAGTATAATGGCTTGGTAACAATGAGTTTGAGTGTGCAATGCAGGCAGACGTGCTGCAAATATCTTTGCACTAGTGGGACAATACAGAAGTCCAACAGCCACTTTTATGATGCCACTAAGTTCACTCAGTGTTTGCTAGTATAATGGCTTAGTAACAATGAGTTTGAGTGTGCAATGCAGGCAGACGTGCTGCAAATATCTTTGCACTAGTGGGACAATACAGAAGTCCAACAGCCACTTTTAGGATGCCACTAAGTTCACTCAGTGTTTGCTAGTATAATGGCTTAGTACCAATGAGTTTGAGTGTGCAATGCAGGCAGACGTGCTGCAAATATCTTTGCACTAGTGGGACAATACAGAAGTCCAACAGCCACGTTTAGGATGCCACTAAGTTCACTCAGTGATTGCTAGTATAATGGCTTAGTAACAATGAGTTTGAGTGTGCAATGCAGGCAGACGTGCTGCAAATATCTTTGCACTAGTGGGACAATACAGAAGTCCAACAGCCACTTTTATGATGCCACTAAGTTAACTCAGTGTTTGCTAGTATAATGGCTTAGTAACAATGAGTTTGATTGTGCAATGCAGGCAGACGTGCTGCAAATATCTTTGCACTAGTGGGACAATACAGAAGTCCAACAGCCACTTTTATGATGCCACTAAGTTCACTCAGTGTTTGCTAGTATAATGGCTTAGTAACAATGAGTTTGAGTGTGCAATGCAGGCAGACGTGCTGCAAATATCTTTGCACTAGTGGGACAATACAGAAGTTCAACAGCCACGTTTAGGATGCCACTAAGTTCACTCAGTGTTTGCTAGTATAATGGCTTAGTAACAATGAGTTTAAGTGTGCAATGCAGGCAGACGTGCTGCAAATATCTTTGCACTAGTGGGACAATACAGAAGTCCAACAGCCACTTTTATGATGCCACTAAGTTCACTCAGTGTTTGCTAGTATAATGGCTTAGTAACAATGAGTTTGAGTGTGCAATGCAGGCAGACGTGCTGCAAATATCTTTGCACTAGTGGGACAATACAGAAGTTCAACAGCCACTTTTATGATGCCACTAAGTTCACTCTGTGTTTGCTAGTATAATTGCATAGTAACAATGAGTTTAAGTGTGCAATGCAGGCAGGCGTGCTGCAAATATCTTTGCACTAGTGGGACAATACAGAAGTCCAACAGCCACGTTTAGGATGCCACTAAGTTCACTCAGTATTTGCTAGTATAATGGCTTAGTAACAATGAGTTTGAGTGTGCAATGCAGGCAGACGTGCTGCAAATATTTTTGCACTAGTGGGACAATAGAGAAGTCCAACAGCCACTTTTATGATGCCACTAAGTTCACTCAGTGTTTGCTAGTATAATGGCTTAGTAACAATGAGTTTGAGTGTGCAATGCAGGCAGACATGCTGCAAATATCTTTGCACTAGTGGGACAATACAGAAGTCCAACAGCCACGTTTAGGATGCCACTAAGTTCACTCAGTGTTTGCTAGTATAATGGCTTAGTAACAATGAGTTTGAGTGTGAAATGCAGGCAGACGTGCTGCAAATATCTTTGCACTAGTGGGACAATACAGAAGTCCAACAGCCACTTTTATGATGCCACTATGTTCACTCAGTGTTTGCTAGTATAATGGCTTAGTAACAATGAGTTTGAGTGTGCAATGCAGGCAGACGTGCTGCAAATATCTTTGCACTAGTGGGACCAATACAGAAGTTCAACAGCCACGTTTAGGATGCCACTAAGTTCACTCAGTGTTTGCTAGTATAATGGCTTAGTAACAATGAGTTTAAGTGTGCAATGCAGGCAGACGTGCTGCAAATATCTTTGCACTAGTGGGACAATACAGAAGTCCAACAGCCACGTTTAGGATGCCACTAAGTTCACTCAGTGTTTGCTATTATAATGGCTTGGTAACAATGATTTTGAGTGTGCAATGCAGGCAGACGTGCTGCAAATATCTTTGCACTAGTGGGACAATACAGAAGTCCAACAGCCACTTTTATGATGCCACTAAGTTCACTCAGTGTTTGCTAGTATAATGGCTTAGTAACAATGAGTTTGAGTGTGCAATGCAGGCAGACGTGCTGCAAATATCTTTGCACTAGTGGGACAATACAGAAGTCCAACAGCCACTTTTATGATGCCACTAAGTTCACTCTGTGTTTGCTAGTATAATTGCATAGTAACAATGAGTTTAAGTGTGCAATGCAGGCAGGCGTGCTGCAAATATCTTTGCACTAGTGGGACAATACAGAAGTCCAACAGCCACGTTTAGGATGCCACTAAGTTCACTCAGTATTTGCTAGTATAATGGCTTAGTAACAATGAGTTTGAGTGTGCAATGCAGGCAGACGTGCTGCAAATATTTTTGCACTAGTGGGACAATAGAGAAGTCCAACAGCCACTTTTATGATGCCACTAAGTTCACTCAGTGTTTGCTAGTATAATGGCTTAGTAACAATGAGTTTGAGTGTGCAATGCAGGCAGACATGCTGCAAATATCTTTGCACTAGTGGGACAATACAGAAGTCCAACAGCCACGTTTAGGATGCCACTAAGTTCACTCAGTGTTTGCTAGTATAATGGCTTAGTAACAATGAGTTTGAGTGTGCAATGCAGGCAGACGTGCTGCAAATATCTTTGCACTAGTGGGACAATACAGAAGTCCAACAGCCACTTTTATGATGCCACTATGTTCACTCAGTGTTTGCTAGTATAATGGCTTAGTAACAATGAGTTTGAGTGTGCAATGCAGGCAGACGTGCTGCAAATATCTTTGCACTAGTGGGACAATACAGAAGTCCAACAGCCAAATTTAGGATGCCACTAAGTTCACTCAGTGTATGTTAGTATAATGGCTTAGTAACAATGAGTTTGAGTGTGCAATGCAGGCAGACATGCTGCAAATATCTTTGCACTAGTGGGACAATACAGAAGTCCAACAGCCACGTTTAGGATGCCACTAAGTTAACTCAGTGTTTGCTAGTATAATGGCTTAGTAACAATGAGTTTGAGTGTGCAATGCAGGCAGACATGCTGCAAATATCTTTGCACTAGTGGGACAATACAGAAGTCCAACAGCCACTTTTATGATGCCACTATGTTCACTCAGTGTTTGCTAGTATAATGGCTTAGTAACAATGAGTTTGATTGCGCAATGCAGGCAGACGTACTGCAAATATCTTTGCACTAGTAGGACAATACAGAAGTCCAACAGCCACGTTTAGGATGCCACTAAGTTCACTCAGTGCTTGCTAGTATAATGGCTTAGTAACAATGAGTTTGAGTGTGCAATGCAGGCAGACGTGCTGCAAATATCTTTGCAGTAGTGGGACAATACAGAAGTCCAACAGCCACGTTTAGGATGCCACTAAGTTCACTCAGTGTTTGCTAGTATAATGGCTTAGTAACAATGAGTTTGAGTGTGCAATGCAGGCAGACGAGCTGCAAATATCTTTGCACTAGTGGGACAATACAGAAGTCCAATAGCCACTTTTATGATGCCACTAAGTTCGCTCAGTGTTTGCTAGTATAATGGCTTAGTAACAATGAGTTTGAGTGTGAAATGCAGGCAGACGTGCTGCAAATATCTTTGCACTAGTGGGACAATACAGAAGTCCAACAGCCACTTTTATGATGCCACTAAGTTCACTCAGTGTTTGCTAGTATAATGGCTTAGTAACAATAAGTTTGAGTGTGCAATGCAGGCAGAGGTGCTGCAAATATCTATGCACTAGTGGGACAATACAGAAGTCCAACAGCCACGTTTAGGATGCCACTAAGTTCACTCAGTGTTTCCTAGTATAATGGCTTAGTAACAATGAGTTTGAGTGTGCAATGCAGGCAGACGTGCTGCAAATATCTATGCACTAGTGGGACAATACAGAAGTCCAACAGCCACGTTTAGGATGCCACTAAGTTCACTCAGTGTTTGCTAGTATAATGGCTTAGTAACAATGAGTTTGAGTGTGCAATGCAGGCAGACGTGCTGCAAATATCTTTGCACTAGTAGGACAATACAGAAGTCCAACAGCCACGTTTAGGATGCCACTAAGTTCACTCAGTGTTTGCTAGTATAATGGCTTAGTAACAATGAGTTTGAGTGTGCAATGCAGGCAGACGTGCTGCAAATATCTTTGCACTAGTGGGACAATACAGAAGTCCAACAGCCACGTTTAGGATGCCACTAAGTTCACTCAGTGTTTGCTATTATAATGGCTTGGTAACTATGAGTTTGAGTGTGCAATGCAGGAAGACGTGCTGCAAATATCTTTGCACTAGTGGGACAATACAGAAGTCCAACAGCCACTTTTATGATGCCACTAAGTTCACTCAGTGTTTGCTAGTATAATGGCGTAGTAACAATGAGTTTGAGGGTACAATGCAGGCAGACGTGCTGCAAATATCTTTGCACTAGTGGGACAATACAGAAGTCCAACAGCCACGTTTAGGATGCCACTAAGTTCACTCAGTGTTTGCTATTATAATGGCTTAGTAACAATGAGTTTGAGTGTGCAATGCAGGCAGACGTGCTGCAAATATCTTTGCACTAGTGGGACAATACAGAAGTCCAACAGCCACTTTTATGATGCCACTAAGTTCACTCAGTGTATGTTAGTATAATGGCTTAGTAACAATGAGTTTGAGTGTGCAATGCAGGCAGACATGCTGCAAATATCTTTGCACTAGTGGGACAATACAGAAGTCCAACAGCCACGTTTAGGATGCCACTAAGTTCACTCAGTGTTTGCTAGTATAATGGCTTAGTAACAATGAGTTTGAGTGTGCAATGCAGGCAGACGTGCTGCAAATATCTTTGCACTAGTGGGACAATACAGAAGTCCAACAGCCACTTTTATGATGCCACTATGTTCACTCAGTGTTTGCTAGTATAATGGCTTAGTAACAATGAGTTTGATTGTGCAATGCAGGCAGACGTGCTGCAAATATCTTTGCACTAGTGGGACAATACAGAAGTCCAACAGCCACGTTTAGGATGCCACTAAGTTCACTCAGTGCTTGCTAGTATAATGGCTTAGTAACAATGAGTTTGAGTGTGCAATGCAGGCAGACGTGCTGCAAATATCTTTGCAGTATTGGGACAATACAGAAGTCCAACAGCCACGTTTAGGATGCCACTAAGGTCACTCAGTGTTTGCTAGTATAATGGCTTAGTAACAATGAGTTTGAGTGTGCAATGCAGGCAGACGTGCTGCAAATATCTTTGCACTAGTGGGACAATAGAGAAGTCCAATAGCCACTTTTTTGATGCCACTATGTTCGCTCAGTGTTTGCTAGTATAATGGCTTAGTAACAATGAGTTTGAGTGTGAAATGCAGACAGACGTGCTGCAAATATCTTTGCACTAGTGGGACAATACAGAAGTCCAACAGCCACTTTTATGATGCCACTAAGTTCACTCAGTGTTTGCTAGTATAATGGCTTAATAACAATAAGTTTGAGTGTGCAATGCAGGCAGAGGTGCTGCAAATATCTATGCACTAGTGGGACAATACAGAAGTCCAACAGCCATGTTTAGGATGCCACTAAGTTCACTCAGTGTTTCCTAGTATAATGGCTTAGTAACAATGAGTTTGAGTGTGCAATGCAGGCAGAAGTGCTGCAAATATCTATGCACTAGTGGGACAATACAGAAGTCCAACAGCCACGTTTAGGATGCCACTAAGTTCACTCAGTGTTTGCTAGTATAATGGCTTAGTAACAATGAGTTTGAGTGTGCAATGCAGGCAGACGTGCTGCAAATATCTTTGCACTAGTAGGACAATACAGAAGTCCAACAGCCACGTTTAGGATGCCACTAAGTTTACTCAGTGTTTGCTAGTATAATGGCTTAGTAACAATGAGTTTGAGTGTGCAATGCAGGCAGACGTGCTGCAAATATCTATGCACTAGTGGGACAATACAGAAGTCCAACAGCCACGTTTAGGATGCCACTTACTTCACTCAGTGTTTCCTAGTATAATGGCTTAGTAACAATGAGTTTGAGTGTGCAATGCAGGCAGACGTGCTGCAAATATCTTTGCACTAGTAGGACAATACAGAAGTCCAACAGCCACGATTAGGATGCCACTAAGTTCACTCAGTGTTTGCTAGTATAATGGCTTAGTAACAATAAGTTTGAGTGTGCAATGCAGGCAGACGTGCTGCAAATATCTTTGCACTAGTGGGACAATACAGAAGTCCAACAGCCACTTTTAGGATGCCACTAAGTTCACTCAGTGTTTGCTAGTATAATGGCTTAGTAACAATGAGTTTGAGTATGCAATGCAGGCAGACGTGCTGCAAATTGCTTTGGACTAGTGGGACAATACAGAAGTCCAACAGCCACGTTTAGGATGCCACTAAGTTCACTCAGTGTTTGCTAGTATAATGGCTTAGTAAAAATGAGTCTGAGTGTGCAATACAGGCAGACGTGCTGCAAAAATCTTTGCACTAGTGGGACAATACAGAAGTCCAACAGCCACTTTTATGATGCCACTAAGTTCACTCAGTGTTTGCTAGTATAATGGCTTAGTAACAATGAGTTTGAGTGTGCAATGCAGGCAGACGTACTGCAAATATCTTTGCACTAGTGGGACAATACAGAAGTCCAACAGCCACGTTTAGGATGCCACTAAGTTCACTCAGTGTTTGCTAGTATAATGGCTTAGTAACAATGAGTTTGAGTGTGCAATGCAGGCATACATGCTGCAAATATCTTTGCACTAGTGGGACAATACAGAAGTCCAACAGCCACATTTAGGATGCCACTAAGTTCACTCAGTGTTTGCTAGTATAATGGCTTAGTAACAATGAGTTGGAGTGTGCAATGCAGGCAGACGTGCTGCAAATATCTTTGCACTAGTGGGACAATACAGAAGTCCAACAGCCACGTTTAGGATGCCACTAAGTTCACTCAGTGTTTGCTATTATAATGGCTTAGTAACAATGAGTTTGAGTGTGCAATGCAGGCAGACGTGCTGCAAATATCTTTGCACTAGTGAGACAATACAGAAGTCCAACAGCCACTTTTAGAATGCCACTAAGTTCACTCAGTGTTTGCTAGTATAATGGCTTAGTAACAATGAGTTTGAGTGTGCAATGCAGGCAGACGTGCTGCAAATATCTTTGCACTAGTGGGACAATACAGAAGTCCAACAGCCACTTTTAGGATGCCACTAAGTTCACTCAGTGTTTGCTAGTATAATGGCTTAGTAACAATGAGTCTGAGTGTGCAATGCAGGCAGACGTGCTGCAAATATCTATGCACTAGTGGGACAATACAGAAGTCCAACAGCTACGTTTAGGATGCCACTAAGTTCACTCAGTGTTTCCTAGTATAATGGCTTAGTAACAATGAGTTTGAGTGTGCAATGCAGGCAGACGTGCTGCAAATATCTATGCACTAGTGGGACAATACAGAAGTCCAACAGCCACGTTTAGGATGCCACTAAATTCACTCAGTGTTTGCTAGTATAATGGCTTAGTAACAATGAGTTTGAGTGTGCAATGCAGGCAGACGAGCTGCAAATATCTTTGCACTAGTAGGACAATACAGAAGTCCAACAGCCACGTTTAGGATGCCACTAAGTTCACTCAGTGTTTGCTAGTATAATGGCTTAGTAACAATGAGTTTGAGTGTGCAATGCAGGCAGACGTGCTGCAAATATCTATGCACTAGTGGGACAATACAGAAGTCCAACAGCCACGTTTAGGATGCCACTAAATTCACTCAGTGTTTGCTAGTATAATGGCTTAGTAACAATGAGTTTGAGTGTGCAATGCAGGCAGACGTGCTGCAAATATCTTTGCACTAGTGGGACAATACAGAAGTCCAACAGCCACTTTTAGGATGCCACTAAGTTCACTCAGTGTTTGCTAGTATAATGGCTTAGTAACAATGAGTTTGGGTGTGCAATGCAGGCAGACGTGCTGCAAATTGCTTTGGACTAGTGGGACAATACAGAAGTCCAACAGCCACGTTTAGGATGCCACTAAGTTCACTCAGTGTTTGCTAGTATAATGGCTTAGTAACAATGAGTCTGAGTGTGCAATGCAGGCAGACGTGCTGCAAATATCTTTGCACTAGTTGGACAATACAGAAGTCCAACAGCCACTTTTATGATGCCACTAAGTTCACTCAGTGTTTGCTAGTATAATGGCTTAGTAACAATGAGTTTGAGTGTGCAATGCAGGCAGACGTACTGCAAATATCTTTGCACTAGTGGGACAATACAGAAGTCCAACAGCCACTTTTTATGATGCCACTAAGTTCACTCAGTGTTTGCTAGTATAATGGCTTAGTAACAATGAGTTGGAGTGTGCAATGCAGGCAGACGTGCTGCAAATATCTTTGCACTAGTGGGACAATACAGAAGTCCAACAGCCACGTTTAGGATGCCACTAAGTTCACTCAGTGTTTGCTATTATAATGGCTTAGTAACAATGAGTTTGAGTGTGCAATGCAGGCAGACGTGCTGCAAATATCTTTGCACTAGTGAGACAATACAGAAGTCCAACAGCCACTTTTAGAATGCCACTAAGTTCACTCAGTGTTTGCTAGTATAATGGCTAAGTAACAATGAGTTCGAATGTGCAATGCAGGCAGACGTGCTGCAAATATCTTTGCACTAGTAGGACAATACAGAAGTCCAACAGCCACTTTTATGATGCCACTAAGTTCACTCAGTGTTTGCTAGTATAATGGCTTAGTAACAATAAGTTTGAGTGTGCAATGCAGGCAGACGTGCTGCAAATATCTTTGCACTAGTGGGACAATACAGAAGTCCAACAGCCACTTTTATGATGCCACTAAGTTCACTCAGTGTTTGCTAGTATAATGGCTTAGTAACAATGAGTTTGAGTGTGCAATGCAGGCAGACGTGCTGCAAATATCTTTGCACTAGTGGGACAATACAGAAGTCCAACAGCCACTTTTATGATGCCACTAAGTTCACTCAGTGTTTGCTAGTATAATGGCTTAGTAACAATGAGTTTGAGTGTGCAATGCAGGCAGACATGCTGCAAATATCTTTGCACTAGTGGGACAATACAGAAGTCCAACAGCCACGTTTAGGATGCAACTAAGTTCACTCAGTGTTTGCTAGTATAATGGCTTAGTAACAATGAGTTTGAGTGTGCAATGCAGGCAGACGTGCTGCAAATATCTTTGCACTAGTGGGACAATACAGAAGTCCAACAGCCACGTTTAGGATGCCACCTAGTTCACTCAGTGTTTGCTAGTATAATGGCTTAGTAACAATGAGTTTGAGTGTGCAATGCAGGCAGACATGCTGCAAATATCTTTGCACTAGTGGGACAATACAGAAGTCCAACAGCCACGTTTATGATGCCACTAAGTTCACTCAGTGTTTGCTAGTATAATGGCTTAGTAACAATGAGTTTGAGTGTGCAAAGGGCAGGAGGGTACAGTGGCAGGGTTGTGGGTCTCTGGGTAGAGGAAAGGAAGCCTGCCTTTCTATCCACCCTAATGGGGAAATGCTGCGAGGAAATCCCTGACCTTAGCTACACAGCCGCTGTCATCTTGTGTAGCTGTTAAACTCTGTTTTCACGGATCTGTCACCTATGGCTCTGACCCTGCCAGTATTATCCCTTAAAAGGACTGATAGAAAGTGCTATCCCTATTCTGTACAGCGCTGTGTATAGAGCGTACCCAGCAGTATCGGAGATAGGAGCTGCGCCAGCGGTGACTGACACCAAGGACGCAGAAGAGATAATGGCGTCCGGACGGGCAGATACTAGTTTTTATAATGCAGGGACATGTGACATGGACATCCTATCACACATGCCGTTGCTTCTCTGGCAAAAAGTACACTTAGCTGTGTGTGTGTCAGGGATTGGCTGACATGCTGGCCTGCCCCACTACACGCGCGCGCTTAGGGAAGGAAGACAAGGAAAAAAAAAAAAAATGGCGAGCAGTGATCTGAATGCACTGTTCCCGCACACTATACACTGAAATTTCATAATAGTGTGAGTCACAGAGTTACTTACACTATTACAGCGGAAAACCAGCTAGTAATTAGCTGTTTTTTTTGCTGCTAGAACCGTTCTCGAACGTATCTAGAACTATCGAGCTTTAGCAAAAATCCCGAGTTCTAGTTCTATCTAGAACAGCCCCCAAAATCACTCGAGCCGCGAACTGGAGAACCTCGAACCGCGAACCGCGCTCAACTCTATTTATAACCCTGCTCACCCACTTTTGCCTAACCAAGGGATTGTCTAAACAGTTACCTACTACCTGGTAATCCCTCTGCGTAGCAGGAGTTATTGTGTGTGTGTGTGTGTGTGTGTGTGTGTGTGTGTGTGTGTGTGTGTGCGAACACGACTTACCAGTGTCGCATCACAAGAGCTTACAACTTATCTACCTAAACATAGACAAAACCTTTTATCCCCACTGCATACCGTTGTTAGCTGAAGGCTCACACATAAGGCAGATGATAACAGTGTGAAGGCAAACATCACAGCTCAGCAACACAGTCCTGGAAATCTTGTAAAGCAACAGTCCATGCAAACATGTGTTGCTGTCACTCTATGATTTTAACTGTAACTGACAAATTGACAGAGCAGAGGCATCAAGTCTTATTGTCTATATAGTCGGCCGAAGCAGAATAGATATGTGATTTTCTAAGAAAACAAAGTGTTGCATGCACGCATTACTGTCTGGTCCCAGCCTACCGTACCCGGGTACTGTGGTGTCCAGTTGCCATCAATATAGAGTTTACGATCCTCTCCCGGTAAACAGTATACACAGCACCGGAAGAATGTCGGTCTCCGGCACATGATGCTGCTCACAGGCGTTACGGTCCTCCTCACCAAACTCCAACACGAGTCCCCTCACAATTCACCAAAGTGTTTCCGCGGTGGCTCCTTGCTGTAACGCACACCTTTTAGCTTTTCCTTCACTTCACAGACAGCACCTCCTCCGCTCTCCAAGTCCACAGCTGAAGACCGTTTTGCTATTGCTATAGTGACCAAGCGGTCAAAGGCAGATGCAAAAAAATAGCAGCCCCTTGTGGGTAGTCTGTAACAATGCATGCAATGAACGGCAAATATGCATGCTGCATTCACAGTGGATAAAGCTCATCAATACACCCTCCCGCTATCACTTCATATCCATGTGACACTTCATGGACGAAGTACTCAAAGTAGTGAGTTTTTGGCCTCTACTTAGAGATTGGTGACAAATCTTACAAATGACATGACTTGGGTGATCTTTTGTGATGTAAAAAAAGCCCCAGGCTAGGCAAGGCTTACAGCCCATGCGACCTGCAGACTTCTGCTCAGATGCAGAGTTGTGGCTGAGGATTCAGTTGTTGATGTGCTTCCAGTACTTTGTCTCTGTCCAGGAAGACGCAACGTAACCTTGTCATCAGTCGCATCCTCCTCCACCTCCTCTGCTGACCTCATCGACTGGCTGACTTTGGTTTGACAGTAAGTGGGGTCTCCAACCTCATCATCACCCTGTGTGTTTTCACTCCCCTTGTCCTGACTCCTCCGAGCCAACCTCTTCCTGCCCTGACTGAATAGTAAAGTTGTCGTTCCAATCAGGTATCTGAGTCTCCTAAGCATGTTCCCCATTGTCTCCACCAGGAGGATTTATAGTTTGGGAATGAGGGTGTATATTATGCTCAGCACCGTCTTCATCAGGGCCTGGATCCGACTCACAAAGCTTCTGGGCATCAGTGCAGATCATTTCCTTGTCTGGACTCACTGTAGCTTTGGAGCATTCCTCTGATTCCCAGGCTATAGTGTGACTGAACAGCTCTGCAGACTCAACCATCTCTGTTACCCCATACTCAGCAGGGCTGGTGGAAACTTGTGAGCTGTTAGGAATCAAGTGCGATTGGGTTAACACCACAGAGGAATGGAGTATTTGGGATATTGAAGTTGAGGTGGAGGAGAGGCCGCTTGATGGAGAACTTGTGATTTATTGAAGCACCTGCTCTTTTGGTGCCTCATCTACATTTGGTAGCGATGGTCATGTCCCTGAAAAAAGGGATCATATTAGATTATCCATGTGAAGAAGTACACCTCTTATTTTGGCTGGTAGTTGTTGTTACGAATCGGTGCCACCGTAGACGCAAGCAGCCTGCTGCGGTTCCAGTTGAGCCCAGGAGTCAGCTGCCGTTTTTGTCCGTGCCTCGGGTCGTCCAGCTGGCTTCTTCCTCATCCACGTCTAAGTGTGGAGAGATGGCTAGTGCGCATGCGTGTGCCGATTTACCCCGGACACAGCCTAAGTACAGTGTTTCGCCTAGTGAGCATTCTCAGCATGACTGTGCCATTCCTGAGGCTAAGTCCTCAGTTAGTGCTACTGAGCATGCTCCCATACTTTGTGAGAAAAGCCTCTTTGCACAGGTACTTGGACTCCATGCCGTGTGTAAGTCCTGTGTTGGGCCTACAGAGCATGCAGAAGCTGATAGTCTGTTTTCTGAGACTGTTTTCAGGCAAATGAGCATGCTCAGGCACTTAGTGCATCAGAGGCTAGGTCCATTAAGGAACTCACTAGCCATGTCCGTGAGGTGTCAGTCCATGATAGTCCAGAGGGCATCAGGTGTCCTGATGATGTGGCCACTCCGGACTGGCTTGCAGAGGCCCGCACCTATGATTTGGCACCTCAACATTCTTCGTCAGACAATGACTGGTGAGGTGTTTGAGGCGTGGCTGCCATGAGGTCATCATTGAAGTGGCTGTTCCGGATAGGCAGCTGGTTACGTCACTGATGACGTGGCATTCTGCTTTTGGCTCATGGAGGTGCATTGTGGTCCACCCTGGGTTGGGGCAGACCCAGTTTAGAAAAGGGGCTGGAGACAACAAGGAGGTGCGCAGTCTTCTAATATGCTCAGACAGAGCACACCTCCATGTCTTGAACCCATTGTGGCTTTAGGCCAGAGGTAGGCAGGGATAGGGCGTTGGTGCAGGACGCCACCACACTTGGTAACACAGAACGGTTACGACCAGCTCTTATCCTACCAGTCCTGCTAGTGCAGCACAGTGGCATTAACTGGGCTGCTGCTGCTGCCCCTGCTGTCCACAGGTGTGCCCCCTACGCACACGGACAGCGTACCCAATGGCCCCTGTGTTATTAACAGGGAGTTCCTGGGCTGGGTGTGTGGACCCTGTGACTCTAACAGGGTTCACAGTCTCCTGATCCGAGTGTCGTCTAACTCGGTTCAGACTACTGTTTTTTTCAGAGCCACCCAGCTCTGTATTCTCCGCCTAACATTCGTGTTGCCAGCATCTCCTTTTCCATCTAGGAGCACGGTGGTCCCCAACTGGCGATTGGGATATATACCACCTTATCCAAATCTGCCAGTCCCCCCGTAACAGATGGTGTTTCTTCAGCAGATGTTACTGTTACTTAACCACCAAACCCACGGACACAAACTTTTTTCCCCTTTCTAATACACCTGTTCCCCTTTTCACCAGCATCTGACCTTTTTCCATTCATTTTGTAGATGACAAAATTTGCAACTCTGCAGGGACACCCTCAGCACAACAGCCAGCTCTCGGTTCCTCAGATGTGGACAAGTAAAAGACCATTTCCTCCTAGCCATGACAAAGCGTTGAGGTTCACTCTGTGCAGCACTGGTGTTTAGTGGAAAAGCCGATCTAAGACTGCGTACCAGCTTCTGCTGATACTCATGCATACGTGCGTCCCTTTCTATGGCAGGACTTATTTTGCCAAATTTTGTCTTGTACCGGGGATCTAACGGTGTGGCAACCCAGTAGTCAGCATTACTTCGAATTCGGACAATCCGAGGGTCATGTTGTAGGTAGTTCAGCAAGATGGCGCTCATGTGTCTTTCACATCCAGGAGAACCAAGTCCTTGCTGTGTTGGTGGCGGAGAGGTGAGAATCATGCTTCCTTCCTCTGCCCTCTCCCCCCAAAATCGCACAACAGAAATGTGATGAAGCTCTCCCTCATCTATTGAGTCTTCCATGCCCATCGCCAGTTCGTCCTCCATTTCTTCCTGGGCTCCTGCACCTTCCTCAACAGTTTGGCTGATACTATGCGCCCTTGTTAATCCCTCTCCCACACCGTTCCATGTCTACCACCTTGGTGCTGCTGAACGTGTGGACCTTGTAGATCTTGTTATCCCTTCCGCATATGACTCCTCCTGTACTTCCTCCCCTTCCTCTTCTCCCACCACCTGACTCTGAATAATGTTTATAGTGTGCTCCAGCATGTAGATGACCGGTATTGTCATAATGATAATGGCATCGTCAGCGCTAAACATCTTCGTCGCCATTTGTAAACTGTGAAGAAGGGTGCATAGGTACTTGATCTGAGACCACTCCAGCAGCGTGATCTGCCCCACCTCTGGATCTCGTCAGCCCAGGCTAACGTATTGCATAGTCATAACGTATTGCAGCAGGGCTCGCCGATGCTGCCACAGGCGCTGCAACATGTGCAGATTCAAATTCCTGCGTGTCTGCAAATGGGATTGCAGACGGTGAACAGGCAGACCGAAAGACTTCTAGAGTGATGCAAGTTGTTCAGCTGCGGGTTGTGAACGGTGGAAGTGAGCACATAGTGAGCGTACCCTCTGCAGAAGGCCATGTAGGCTGGGATAGTGGTTTAAAAATTGCTGTACAACCAGGTTGAACACGTCAGCCATACAAGGCATGTGTCTCACATTGCCCTGGTGAAGGCCCGCACCCAGGTTTGCATCATTGTCGCACACGGCTGTTACGTCACCACTGGAGTCCGCTCCAGCAACTTGTACTCCGATCGCCAGGTGACACCGTGTTCCTTTCGTAGATAGTGCTGTTGATGGGAGAGGAGTCGATGCCAGCGGCGCCGGTGGCCGCAGGTTCCGCACAGCCACTGGGCTGGGTTACCTTGAGATCTGCAGTACCACTGGCTGACTGTAGGTGGTGGTTGTCTCACAGCTGAAGTACCATCATTCAGCTAGAACCAATGGGAAGACACCACACCCTTTGTTAGGCCCCTCCTGTCTGCTGACCACTGCCAGACATAGTTCTGAACTTCTGGTTCCTGGTTTGCCCAGTTCTGTTTTGTGACTTTGCGTGCTGACTACCGCTTGTTTCCTGACTATGTCTCCTGCCTGCTGATTATGTACCTCGTTGCCCGATCCGCATTTTACCTCTGCTTGTTTTCTGATTAGGTCCTGGCTGTCCGATTCTGTTCATGTTCCTCAATTCATGGTATGACCCTGCCTGACTACTACTCTCTCGGACTGCAGCCTTCCACAGGTATTGATCACCTTTGGCCCTGCGTAATTCCAAATCCCTGTATAGGGGTTAAAGGGTTTCGGGGTTCTAGGGGTGCAGCTTGTTGAGTGGCTTCCTTCTAGCCTATCCTTTACAGCCTGTCTGAGTGTGTGGATCCAGGCAGGTGTTACACCGTGCCCTCTGCAGAAGGCCATCTAGGCCGGGATAGTGGTTTAAAAATTGCTGGACAACCAGGTTGAACACGGGAGCCATACAAGGCACGTGTGTCACATTGTCACGGCAAAGGGCCGCACCCAGGTTTGCATCATTGTCGCACACGGCCTTCCTTGGCTGCTGGTTGAGTGGAGACAACCATTGATGAAACTCGGTCTCCAGAGCTAACCATCCACAACTCCTCAGCGGTGTGACTCACATTTCCCATACATTTCAAAGTAAAGATTTGACCGCCTGATGGCGTTGAGCTCTGCTGCCAGCATAGTAAGGAGGTGTGTGGGATTCCCTGTGCACAGTTACAACGAGGGTGGCCTTACCAGACAGGTTTTGAGCGGAGGTTGAGGACCTAGACGAGCTTGAGGAGACCGAAGCAGTGGAGGAACTTCTACATACAGAGGAAGGATTGACACACAACTCGTGGGGATGGAAAGACTTGTACAGCAGACCCTTCTCCATCTCTCACCATAGTTACCCAGTGCCAAGTCAGCGACATGTAACGCCCCTGTCCATGCTTACTGGTCCAAGTATCTGTGGTGATATGCACCCTGTTACACACAGAGTTTCTCAAGGAAGCGGTGATGTTGTGTGCGACATGCTGGTATGATACGATACGATAATATACGATACACTTTATTTATCCTGTGGGAAATTATGGTATCACAGCAGCACAACTTACATCATAACATGAATTACTTTTGACAAGACAGTAGAGTTGACAGAAGAACATTATACATTAGATTAGGTCATACACAGCGGGTAAACTGAAAAGTAGAAGAAATAAAGAAGTAGACATTCACCTTGATGATTTAACACTAATGTTATTGTTGTACATTCCCATAGCAGTTGGCACAAATGTTTTCCTGTAGTGTATCCTGGTGTAGCGCGGGCACGCCTTTCTTAGGGAAGGAGTGGCGACTGGGCATTGGCTCTTGGGGCACTGCGATGGGCATAAGGTCTCGAAAATCTTCTATGTCAAAAGGGTGGAAAGGCAGCATTTCTGTAGCCAACAGCTTGCAGATGCTGAAAGTCAACCTCTTAGGATGGTCCATGTGCCGTCCGTGTGTTGTCCGTTTTTTTCTCGCACCCATTGACTTGCATTTGCGATTCTCTTCATTTTCCGGATGGAAACACAGCATGCTGCTACTTTCTCGCATCCAGAAAAGCTGACCAACTGTTCTCTCTCATTGACTAACATTGGTCAGAGTGACACTGAGAGGACTGAGAGGCTGCACCAAGGACAAAAGGTAAGTAATGTTTTTGTTTTTTGTAGGCACAGGATGGCTGGATGTTCCTACATGGGAATTGCATATTGGGGGATTGTACAGAGGAAGGGGTGATTTTACATATGTGAGGCTAGATGGGGAAAGGGGTGATCTTGTATTTGTGGGGCTGCATACTGGGAGGCTGTGTAGGAAAGAGGGTGATGTTATTCGCTTGGGGAAGGAGAGGGTGATGTTACAGGTGCTTGTCGGGCTTCATGCTGAGGGCTGTATGCTGGGAGCTGTCACTGTGTGCTGAGGCTGAATGGGGAAGGGTTAGGTTTACTTGCATGAGGCTGCAAAGGGAAGGAGGTGATGTTTTGTGCTGACGTGCTGTGTTGTGAAGGGGAACATGTTACATGCAGGGGCTGCATAGGGAAGTGGGTTATGTTATATGCAGGGGCTGCATGCTGGGGGGGCTGCATGGGGAAGGGTTACAGTTAATTGGGTAAGGCTGAATGGAAAAGTGGGTATTGCAGATGTTGGAAGGGGGTGATGTTAAAGTGAACCTGTCAGGTGCAATATGCACCCAGAACCACAAGCAGTTCTGGGTGGATATTACTAATCCCTGCCTAACTGTCCCTGTATCTAGTAGCATACATAAAAAGATCTTTGCAAAAAGTATTTCTAAAGATCCTTTATGATATGCTAATGAGCATAAGGACTCAGCGATATACACAACAGAATAAGCTGTTTCGCATTGTCCAGCCGGTGCTACCGGCTGTATTCATCCTTGGCCATCTACATAGCACACTACCCATAGGTGCATACTGTGGAAAACGTCCTAGCAATCCTTACACAGCACGTGTGACAGTGCTATACCAGCAAGGCTACTACACAGCGTGGTTCATACTAGACGCTCTTTCCCAGTACTCCTAGGCTGTGACATTATAGCACTTGACCAGTAATTATCGGTACTATATTACCTTATTAGGCCATCTAGCAAACAGCGATGTACACAACAGAATAAGCTGTTTTGCATTGTCCAGCCCTCTTGATTGACGCACTTATTGCAACTATATGTATATCTGATAAGTCCAATCTGACGAAGGCTCAGGCCATAACGTCAACTTGTATTTTGATTTAGACACAAAAACTTATATGCAACTTTTCAAAAAAGGACTAATACAGAATTATTTTGCATTACTATCCGGTGTGACTTTTTACTCTTATTGGGAGGTTTAGAGTGCCGAGGCTATCCTCTTTTTTTTTTTTTTTTTTTTTTAGTATTCTCTCATCAAGCAGCCCCACTACATTATGACATACAGCATCAAGCACACCTCAAACTGGGCCTACTGTCCTATCTTCAGTTTACCACATTGATCTTCCTATCTCCATCGCCATTGTATGTGCATCCAGATCTGGAGATAAGCTTTTCATAGCAGTTTTAAGACCTGGTGCTAATGCACCATGTTCACAGTCAGCTGTGAACCACACTTGTGCCAACTTGCCACATATAGCTCCCAAGGTACAGCTTGGGTACCCCTGCTCTGGGGTCTGTAGATACCTCAGACTATATTAATACATATTTGAGTTGCAAGTTCAATGTAAGTTCAATGCAAATCATATTCTTCTACCTACTTCATGTGAATCTGCCAAATACGAATTTCAGCAGATACACTCATATTTAGTTATACTAATATTAGTATCTGTTACTAAATTAGTACTCTCAGTTATAATTGTTACGGTAGTTGGTCAACCTTTACTGGTACATAAGATAATGCTGAGAAGTAGGGTGTGCTTGGATAAGCATGAAAACGCAAAGGATTAAGTAGGATTCTATCACATATTTATTTGGCATTCTGCAAAATAACATGTTCCTGGCAATTAATTTCATGCTATGGTACAAAAAGTGTCTACTACACCAACTTTAGGGTATAAATAATAAATCACGTTATGCCATCTATGAGGTCAGCTACACTTTGAAATTGTAGGTTGAATCATAATTATTTTGCTAGAAATAGCTATTTTATTCTTCTTGAAATCTAGAACTGTTGCATGAGAAAAACATTAAAAGCTTTTGTTTTTATGATGCTTATTGATTTTTTCCCATGTGGTTAAATATAAACCTAGAAGTCTTCACCATAGCACAGACAAGTTAAATCTTTGTGTCTCGCTACCATGCCTTTAGCAAAATGAGTTCCTTATTTACTTGTTCTGAATCACCATGGCCTTCGATATATCATAATAAAACCAATGGCCCCAAGGGCTGATCACATAAATAGCCTTCTTACACGTATGACTCATGCAGTTGTCTGATTTCACAGCTATTCACATTTATTATAACATCATTTCTTTCACACTCATAAAAACAAACATCCCCTGGAGGTCACATATAGGTAACATATAAAACATCCCATGGTTATCTTAAAGGGGTTGTCTGAGGACAGGGCTGCCACCAGGAATTTCAGGGCCCCATACTGGCAACATTTTTGGGCCCTTTTGAGACTCCACCCAGGCTTCACCCCAGCTCCACCTCCACCAATCAAACCTTCCACACGCTCACCACTATGCCTGGAAAAATGGGCATATATATATATATATATATATATATATATATATATATACAAACACACACAGTCATGGCCAAAAGTGTTAGCACCCTTGAAGTTGTTCCAGAAAATGAAGTATTTCCCTCAGAAAATTAATAATACACCCTCTACACCGCCCCTGCCCATAATACACCCTCTACACCGCCCCTGTCCATAATACACCCTCTACACCACCCCTGTCCATAATACACCCTCTACAGCACCCCTCTCCATAATATCTCGTCTACACTGCCAACATGATGTAAAATATCTCCCCAAAAACACTGCCTCTCTCTATAACATACCTACACACAATGCCCCATGTATAATATGCCCACACGCAGGGCCGTATTTGCCATTAGGCACCCGTGGTCCCATGCCTTGGGTGGCGGGTTGCTGGGGGTGGCACTTTCTGCCAGTAAAAAAAAAATATTTTTTTTACATCCTCTCCCCCTCTGTTAAACAGTCTAATATATCCACTGTGTTTTTGGAGGGGGAGGAGGGGAGGGAGAGGCGCACCTCTATTATTTGTATCCATGTATTTAAGACGTGAATACAAATATACTGCAGGCGCTGGGCACAGGGAGCTGATTGACCCGATAGTACAAGCGCTTGCACTTCCGGGGTCAGAGATGCACGCGCCAATCAGCTCCCTCCTCCGTGTTGCGGCGTCCAATGCTGCAGACAACACACGCCGCGGAGGAGGATGCAACTGACGCTGGAGCCAGAAGAGGAGACTCACCGGAGCAGAAGGAGGGCAGCGGGCACCGGAGCAGGTAAGTGCTCACAGAGCTGAAGATTCATAGGGAAGGTGGAGGTGTCGCTAAGCCTGAGCCTAGAATGTATGCGCGCCTTCCAGGTTAGTGGTTGGTTGGGGAGTGTAGCGATGTTTCTTTTTGTCCCCTATAATCATGCAAGGAGGGGCCCTGCACCCGGCTCTTCATGTCGCTAAAGCTACAGATTGGACATGAGGGGGATGGGAAGACTAATGCTATAGATAGGGGAGGGTGGTAAAGAAAGGCCAATACTAGAGACTGCAGAGGGGAGGGAAAGGGGCTAGAACTAAAGACTGCAGGGGGGAGGGAAAGAAAGACTAATACTAGAGATTGGAGGGGGGAGGGAAAAAGAGGCTAATATTAGAGACTGGAGGAGGGAGGGAAAGAGGCTAATACTAGAGACTGGAGGGTGGGAGGGGAAGAAAGGCTAATACTAGAGACTGGAGGGGGGAGGGAAAGAAAAGCTAATACTAGAGACTGGAGAGGGAAGGGGAAAGAGGCTAATACTAGAGACTGGAGGGGGGAGGGGAAGAAAGGCTAATACTAAAGATTGGAGGGGGGAAGGGAAAGAGGCTAATATTAGAGACTGTAGGGTGGGAGGGAAAGAAAGGCTAATACTAGAGACTGGAGGGGGGAGGGAAAGATAGGCTAATACTAGAGACTAGAGGGGGGAGGGGAAAAGAGGCTAAAGCCAGAGACTGGAAGGTGGGGGGGAAAGATGGTAATACTAGAGACTGGAGGGGAGGAGGAAAAGACAGGCTAATACTAGAGACTGGAGGGGGGAGGGAAAGAAAGGCTAATACTAGAGACTGGATGGGGAGGAGGGGAAAATAGGCTAATAGTAGAGACTGGAGGGGGGAGGAGAAGAAGAGAGGCTAATACTAAATACTGGAGGGGGAAGAGTGGAAAAGAGGCTAATACTAGAGACTGGAGGGTGGCAGGAGGGGAAAAGAGGCTAATACTAGAGACTGGAGGGGGGGAGGGGAAGAGAGGCTAATACTAGAGACTGGAGGGGGGAGGAGGGGAAGAGAGGGCCTATTGCTGTAGAGGGGGTAAGAGTGCCTATTGCTGGAGAGGGGGGGTAAGAGAGCCTATAGCTGTCGAGGGGGGTAAGAAGGCCTATTTCTGTTGAGGGTGTAAGGGGGCCTATTGCTGTATAGGGGAATTAAAGGACCTATTGCTGTAGAGGGGGTTTTAGGGGGCCTATTGCTGTAGAGGGGGGGTTAGGGGTCCTATGGATGTAGAGCGGGGTTTAGGATTTACAGAGTGAGAAAGTGCAAGGGACAAAATCGATGGGAAAAAGTAAGGAGAGGAGGGGGCAACATGGGTAGCTCATTATGGAGAAGGGACAGTATGCTGATTCAACATAGGGAAGGGCAGTGTGAAGACTCAGTATGGAGAGGGGGCAGCATGGGTGGGCTCGGTATGAAGTGGAGCAATGAAGGGGACTCAGTATGTAACATAGGATAGTGTGGGGAGTCTCAGCATTAGGCGTGAGGTAGCTTGGTGGTCTCAATATGATGAGTGGGGCAGCGTGGAGGTCTCATTATTTAAAAGAGGCAGGCAGCATTGGGAGCTCATTATGGAGAAGGGGCAGCATGGGAGGTTCAGTATGGAGAGGGGCAGTGTGAGGGCTCAGTATGGACAAGGGCAGCGTGCATGGAACATTGTGAGGACAGTGTGCAGATCATGTATCATAATTGAGGAAGGTGTAGTGGGTATAATTTATAAGGGGGGACGATGTGGTGTTTTTGTTTATTAGTGGGCAGTGTGACATTCATAGTACACAAGGGTGGACAGTGTGGTGGTCATAGTATACAAGGGAGGACAGTGTAGTGGGAATATTTTATAGGAAAGGATAGCGTGGATGCCATGTACTGTAAGAGGCACTGTGTAATTATTTTTACAGGGAGCACAGGGAGGAGCAATCATTTTTCCAGGGGCACCACAGGACTCATTTAAGGCACAGCATTAATTCAGGAACATTGTAATGACACTGTTATTTTTCAGGGAACCATGTCGGGATGTGCTGCAGAAGACTGAAGAAGAGGGAAGTCTTCAAAGATGAGCTGTGGATGTGACGTCATTATGGAGTCGGGGACATGAGAAAACATGAGTGAATTATCACAGACCTTACACTAAACTAACATTTACACAGGTTTAGGGGGAAAAAATGACCGGAGTGCTTGTTTAATATTTGCAGAAAAATCTACCTTTATTTAATATGTAAATGAGGGCACTTCGGTGCACCGTTTTTAAATTGCCGATCCCTCCTGTTCCAAGTCCGCAGTCACCTGCCGGTTAGGTATGACCAATGACTTTCCAAAAAAAGTTCTAATGCTGCAATTCAGGAATCCATAAAAAAATCTATTATTTAGTCCAAGTATTAAAACATCAGATGAGTCTATACAGGCATGTACATTATACAGGCATGTGCATTATACAGACATGTACATTATACAGACATGTACAGACTCATATGATGTTTTAATACTTGAAATAAATAAAATAAATTAATTTTTATGGATTCCTGAATTGCAGTTTGGAACTTTTTTGGGAAATTTCGGTACACCGTTGGCATGGTCTTTGCTTCAGTGTACCGTTGGCGTGGTCTTTGCTTCAGTGTACCATTGGCGTGGTCTTTCCTTCAGTGCACCATTGGCATGCTGTTTGCTTCAGTGCACGGTTGGCGTGCTGTTTGCTTCAGTGCACCATTGGCGTGCTGTTTGCTTCAGTGCACCGTTGGCGTGCTGTTTGCTTCAGTACACCGTTGGCATGCTGTTTGCTTCAGTGCACCGTTAGTGTGGTATTTGCTTCAGTGCACCGTTGGCATGCTGTTTGCTTCAGTGCACCGTTGGTGTGGTCTTTGCTTCAGTGCACCGTTGGCGTGCTGTTTGCTTCGGTGCACCATTGGGGTGTTCTTTGCTTCGGTGCACCGTTACACCCTCGTATTTGTATTTTAAAGTCTTTAGTCTTTATTGATAGTGCTCCATTAGTAAACGTGAGTGCTGTCTAAAATCAGCTTGCATGACTTATTTTACAGTGCTATCAATCAACACAAGGGACTGGCTTTCATATGCAAATAGAAAGGTATAAGGGTGCACCAAAGTCCACTCATTTGCATATTAAAAATAGATTGAAAATAGAAAATAGGGGCAGAAAACATAGTTGCCCTCGCAAGCGTCGGTGAGCTAAATGCGCAGGCACGAGGATAAGGTCGGGTACGAGGATGACGCAGTGACGCCATGCACAGCGCCGATCATAATCTTGCGCCTGAGAAAATAGCTCACCAGCGCAAGCGAGGGCAACTATGTTTTCTGCTCTGCCCATGATATGGCAGAGCAAACTGCGCCTGCGCAAGTGGACATGACTGCACGGACGCGAGATTTGAAAGAGCAACGTGGGTGATGACGGAGGCGTCATCCACGTCAGTCAAAAAAGGAGGACGGCGAACAGTGGCAGGAGGGGGGACAGGAGCTGAAAAATAGGACACCCATCTGACTAGATCAGGTAATTAGCATACGTGGAGGTCAGATTTTTTAAAGTTATTTTTGGGGTGTGCAAGGGGAGTCACAGAACAAGGTGCACCTTCATAGAATGCAGCCCAGGAGCTCCAGAAGGTGATACTTTTAGTTTAATAGTGAAAAAACTGGTGACAGGTTCCCTTTAAGGTATTTTTTAAATGTTCAATAGTGCTACTACCTGCACCTCATCAGTACTGTGGTTCCTGTATGGTCCGCAGTCTGATGATGGCTGGTAACAACAACTCCTGGTATCTCCTTACCATTATTAAATCATACTAGGAGCTGCAGTTTCATGTCAGGCAATTATATATTGGGCTGTTTTGGGTTCTGGTGATGTAATCTTGAAATCAAATTGGTTCTGGTGATGTAATCATGTACCAATAGTGGTTCTGGTTATGTAGTAGTGATTTCAGGTTGGCTCTGCTGATGTAACCTTATACAGATGGTGGTTCTGGTGATGTAGTAGTGATTTGAGGTTGGTTCTGGTGATGTAGCTATGTACAGATGGTGGCTCTGGTGATGTTATCGTGATTTGAGGTTGGTTCTGGTGATGTAGTCGTGATTTGATGTTGGTTCTGGTGATGTAGCTGTGTACAGATGGTGGCTCTGGTAATGTTATCATGATTTGGGGTTGGATCTGGTGATGCAGTCGTGTAGATGTAGCAATATTTAATTTTAGACTTGATAGTAGATCATTATAGGGTCATTGTGCAAGAGTAAATATATAGCTGTCTAAGTCCATACATCAGCCAAACGAGTATTTGACTAAAGCCCCCATACACTATAGACAGGTGTCCCATCATACGGCTGGCAACTATCTCCCTGACTCTCCCATACACTATAGACACATGTCCCATCATTCAGCTGGCAGCTATCTCCCTGACTCTCCTATACACTATAGACAGGTGACCCATCATTCAGATGGCAGCTATTTCCCTGAATCTCCCATACACTATAGACAGGTGTCCTATAATTTGGCTGGCAGCTATCTCTCTGACACTTTGTTGAGTGCTTGTGTTCTCTATGAGACAGATGCTACTAGACATCTGTAGAGGTGGCTCATCTCTTCGAGAAAAAAATGATCCACAGTCCGAAATTGGACCTGCTGGGTCATCATCTCCCTGACAATAAGGCTGCCAGCGATCCTGTCTCTATCCAGGTTCAGCCAAGTGTAGTCTGGGTACGACCACCTTAACTGCTATATCTAAAGGGTATGTGAACTGTTAGGGTATGCACACCATGGCCTTTACACATCATTTGAGTTTTTCAGGCGGAGGACAGGTTGGGTAACTGCCATCTTTTTTATTTTTTTAAATTGAAATTATATTAAGTGCTAGTCAGCAAGTGCAGATCTTCATTCTTTTAGCGTTTAGCAATTCTTCAAGTGTGTTACAGAGTAGATCCGCCTTTCACAGATGTCATGTGCACAGACTCATAGTTTTACGTTGTCAGTAAGGGGCGCGACCACTTAAAGTGCCTAGGGCAGCATGAAGGCAAAATACAGCCTTGCCCACACGCACACTACTCCTCTGTATATTATTCCCCCCCACACACTGCTCCTCTGTATAATATTCCCCCCACAAACACTGCTCCTCTGTATAATATCCCACACACACACACACACACACACACACACACAGCTCCTCTGTATAATATCTCACCCTACACACATCCTCTGAATATCTCTCCAAAAAACACTGTTCCTCTGTATAATATTCCCCCCACACACACTGCTCCTCTGTATAATATGCTCCCACCCACTGCTCGTCTGTATATCCCCACACACACTGCTCCCCTGTATAATATCCCCACAGTTACTACTCCTCTGAATAATTTCACCCCACACACTTTTCCTCTGTATAATACCCCCCCACGCATACTCCACACACACTAGTCCTCTATATACACATGTGTAAAAAATTGTTGATACCCCTCGTTTAATGAAAGAAAAACCCACAATGATCACAGAAATAACTTGAATCTGACAAAACTAATAATAACTAAAAAAAATCTACACAAATGAAAGTCAGACATTGCTTTTTAACCATGCTTCCATGGAATTTTTAAAAACATAAAACTCATGAAACATGCCTGGACAAAAATGATGGTATCCCTGAAAATAATGTGACAAAAGGGACATGTTAAATCAAGTTGTGTCCAGTAATTAGCATCACAGGTGTCTACAATCTTGTAATCAGTCAGTGGACCTGTATATAGGGCTACAGACACTCACTGTGCTGTTTGGTGACATGGAATGTACCAAACTCAACATGGACCAAAGCAAAGGAAAGAGTTGTCTCAGGAGATTAGAAAGAGAATTATAGACAATCAGGTTAAAGGTAAAGGTTATTAGACCATCTCTAAGCAGCTTGATGTTCCTGTGACTATAGATGCACATATTATTCAGAAATTTAAGATTCTAGAGAGAAATGTGCTGCCTAGTGTCAGAAAGCTTGGTCTCAGTCGCAGGTTATGGGTCTTGCAACAGGATAATAACCCAAAACACACAGCTAAAAACACCCAAGAATGGCTAAGAGGAAAACATTGGACTATTCTGAACTGGCCTTCTATGAGCCCTGACCTAAATCCTATTGAGCATCTTTGGAAAGAGCTGAAACATGCCATCTGGAAAAGGCAACCTTCAAACACGAGACAACTGGAGCAATTTGCTCTTGAGGAGTGGGCGAAAATACCCATCGAGAGGTGCAGAAATCTCATTGACAGTTACAGGAATTGTTTGATTGCAGTGATTGCCTCAAAAGGTTGTGCAACAAAATATTAAGTTAAGGAGGGAACCATCATTTCTGTCCAAGACTACCGTATTTCATAAGCTTTATTTTTTTATTTTTTTTTAATTCTGTGAAAGCAGAAAAGCAATGTCTGACTTTCATTTGGTCATTTTCATAAGTTTTTTTTATTTATTATTACTTTTGTCAGATTCAAGTTATTTCTGTGACCATTGTGGGTTTTTCTTTCATTAAACAAGGGGTACCAAAAATTTTGACTACGTGTGTAATATCACCCCCACACACTGCCCCTCTGTATAATATTCTCCACACACACTGCCCCTCTGTATAATATTCCCCCCCCCCACACACACACCGACCCTCTGTGTAATATTCACACACACACACACACACTACCCCTCTGTATGTCCTCATCCTGGTTTATTGTCCCCTTCCTAGCATATATATCCTCCTGCTAGTATATATGTCCCAATCTTGGGACCCTCCGGGTATATATATTTCCATCCTAGTATATATATCCCATCCTGGTATGCATATCCTCCTCCCGGGCACATTCTGGTATAATTTCCCCATCCTGTTTTTGTCCCCTTCCTGGTATCTATGACCTTCTTCTTGTATATATGTCCCCCTCCAGGACCCCTCCTGGTGTGTGTATATATATATATATATATATATATATATATATATATATATCCTCCTCCTGGGCACATTCTGGTATATATGTCCCCATCTTGATTTTTGTCATCTTCCTTGTATATATGTCCTCCTTGTCCCCGCCGGATGCCATGTCCTCGCCACCTCTGCATTGCCCGCAGCACTGTGATGAGGTGCAGAGTGATGACCTCATCACGCTGAGCTGCGGGATGATGCATCGCCTCCTTGCTCTGCTTCACTCACCTTGCTTCCGGCCACAAGGCTAATTTGCTTGCGATGCCCTAGAAGGACTTCGCACGTTCCCACTGCTGTGGCTGTGATTGGGGCTCGGTGAAGAGGGGGCCCAGCCGGGATTTAAGAAAGCTAAGTAATTATCCCGGGTACGGCTGTGCCACCCTCTCTTGACCAGGCCCAGTACACCAGTCACGGTTGTAATGCCCTGATGACGGCCCGGTCTGAGCAAAAAGAAAAGTTTCCAAGGAGCTTGGCTCTGTAAAAAATAAACTGATAGTGACCTATTATCACCAACCTGGATCAAGTGCAGTGCGCCCCATAGGCTGCGCTATCATCAGAAGTCTAAACATCCCACTTCCACTAGCTAAAGAGGTTATTCTGATGATGCGCTGTTTAAAATCACCTAACCTCTGCCACCAATCACAGGTTTTGGCAGTCCTGCAGCTGGCATAATGGTTACATCTCCGCTTAACATGCTTTTTGCAGACAATAGAGCGAACTGCATTCAGGAATGAGTCAGTAAGTATCAGTTAGTTTATTTTTTTTACATATACAAGCACCTGTGGAACATTTTTTGCCCAGATATCTCCTTTAAGAAGAATCTGTCATATAAAATAATACTAATAAACTAAAGATATGGGGTTAATCTGCAGGATAATAGTATTCTGAAGCCATGCAGCTGCTGCTCTCAGAGCCCGGTTGCCAGGAGGAAATTAACTTTATTTCACCCAGCAGCCTTGGATTTTCTGTCATAGAGGCCTGGCCAACGCAGCTTCAGTCACCATTCAGTACATAGTGAGCAGTGGGTGTAACCACACCTCAGCATTGACTTACAGCCGGCTCAGCACTGATGCACTGCAGAGCCAGCCGTCAGTCAGTCAGTGTGGGGTGTGGTTATAGCCGCCGCTCTCTACATACTGAGACTTGTCACCTGCGCTTCTATGACTGAAAGCCTAAGGCTGCTGGAGAAATAAAGTTGTAACCTGGCTCGGGGCGGTAGCCATGGGTGATGTACACACTTTCCACATCCTGGCATGCTACAGAAAATTGGGGATTTTGGGTGTGTGTCTGTGGTGTTATTACAGTGGACACCTGCACCTTCGTCCCTGCCATGCTCTAACCGGCATCTGACTCCTTTGTCTCCAAGATGAAGAAATCAGGCAAATTCTTAAAAACAAAGTTTTCTTTACTTGACTCAGGTACACAGGTCAGCAGGCAATACACTTTAAGGACACGTCTGTATCATACAGAGGCACGTTCATCACTGTTTCCAGCGACTGGACTTTACTTGTGGACAGTATACAGTTAGAAAAGATAAAGTGAACCTCCTCACTCCTGATATAGGGCCATACAGGTCAATGTGTTATGCTGTGAATCCTGCAGCTAGACTACTTGCTGTGATCCATTACAAGGGTCACTCCTAGAGCCACTTCCCTCTTCTTGTGTTCTCAGCTTGGTAGATACTTTTTCTTCTTTCCTTCCCAATATCCCCCATGACTGGTCAACACTAGATTCACTGTCACAAAAGTCTCTCTGGCAGGAATCACTTGCCTGTATGGTAGATCTCTGTTGCTACTTAGGTTCTTTTCTGATCTTGCTCCCTGGTACACAACACACACACACCCAAAAGACTTGTCTTTTTGGTCAAGGTCTCAACTTAACTGACTCCTAACATTAAATTGGTTTTTTTCCCTGAACTCTAGCCCCTCCCTCCGTGGGCTAGTCCCAACTATTAACTCCAACAGTCCCTGTTTGCTGCCTGTGCAGAACATAGCAACGCACAACATGATGCAGGCAAAGATTAACTCTATCCTATCACATTACATTAATACAATTAGTGTCTTCAGAGGGGAACATGACAGCCTGTCTAACTGCTAAGAAGGTTAATTTCCCACTGGTAGCTGGGCTTTCAGTGCAGTGGCCGGGTACCTTTGGAAAGTAATTAACCTGCAGATTTACCTCATATCTGCATATTAGCAGTGGTTTTGACATGACAGATTCCCTTGAAGGTTTCTATGAAAATATTTGCTGGTTTTTTTTTCAATTTACCCTAGAATCTGACTTCAAATCTTAAAAAAATAAACCATTTACTATACTGTTTTATCTCAAAATAAAGTTTAATTTTTTTCATGTAAAGCGTTTAAGCCAATCATGCTTGACCACAATCTTTCAAAGGAATGATCAAGAACAGTTTAAATTTGACATTTTTCAGCCAATATTTAATGATAACATTGTAAAAACATTATTAATCTAAATTGCAGTTATGCATGTGTTTGTAAAGCTGAATGTATTTTTACAGCCTGAATTATGTCCCATGTATTGCATAGGTTGTTTTTGTTTTCTTAAATGAACATACCTCAGTGTTTTTCCACAGAGTAATTCTTTGACTCTAAAGAACACACAAGCAATGCGCTTCCAGGGAGTTAAAGCAGTTGGCTGCAAGACATGTTTATTCTCACAATGGGACCACTTCCAGTGCATGATATTGAGCATAAGCCTACACACAGTAATATTTAATCAAACCAAATCAATTTTACTGAATACGGGCAACCACCTTCACGCTGTAGATTGTAAGATCAATAGATTGATTAAATTCAATACATTTTTGTCAATTGCCAAATGTCCTATTCAGTTCAACAAATGGTGACGTTATAATTAGAGATAAGCAAGCCATTCAAAGTTCAGTTCGCCGAGCCTTTGCAAACTTCCCTATGTTCGCCGAACAGTTCGTCGAACCTTTTCGAATTCCAATGGATTCAATGGGAGGCCAAACCTAACGCAGAGAACACCTTTAGTGGGGTCAAATAGCTCCCAAAACAGCAAAAATAGCCCCATGGTTTTGGCATAGCTATTAGCTTCCTAGACTAATGACATAAGAAATATTGAGGTGGATGAGAGACAGGTATACACTGTGTGCAGAATTATTAGGCAAGTTGTATTTTAGAGGATTTTTTTATTATTGATCAACAACTATGTTCTCAATCAACCCAAAAGACTCAAATATCAAAGCTTAATATTTTTGGAAGTTGAAGTGATTTTTTTTAGATTTGGCTATTTTAAGTGGATATCTGTTTGTGCAGGTAACTATTACTGTGCAGAATTATTAGGCAACTTAATAAAAACCAAATATATTCCCATCTCACTTGTTTATTTTCACCAGGTAAACCAATATAACTGCACAAAATTTACAAATAAACATTTCTTACATGAAAAAACAAAACCCCCAAAAAATTAGTGACCAATATAGCCACCTTTTGTTTATGATGACACTCAACAGCCTACCATCCATAGATTCTGTCAGTTCTTGATCTGTTTACAATCAACATTGCGTTCAGCAGCCACCACAGCCTTCTAGACACTGTTTCGAGAGGTGTACTGTTTTCCCTCCGTGTAGATCTTACATTTTATGAGGGACCACAGGTTCTCTATGGTTCAGATCAGGTGAACAAGGAGCCATGTAATTATTTTTTCATCTTTTAGACCTTTACTGGCCAGCCACGCTGTGGAGTAGTTGGATGCATGTGATGGAGCATTGTCCTGCATGCAAATCATGTTTTTCTTGAACGATGGCGATTTCAAGACTGCTTCATCCCCCTGCAAGACATCTCACAATTTTGGACTTTTCAGAGCCTGTCAAATCTCTCTTCTGACCCATTTTGGCAAAGAAAAGGAAGTTGCTTAATAATTAAGCACAACTTATAGGGTGTTGATGTCATTACACCATACCCCTCCTCATTACAGAGATGCACATCACCTGATTTACTTAATTGGTAGTTGACTCTCAAGCCTATACAGCTTATAGTAGGACAACATATATAAAAATTATCATGTGATCAAAATACTTATTTGCCTAATAATTCTGCACACAGTGTAGGACTCAGACACCACTGCCAAAACAGATAAGACACAACTTGGAGACCCATCTTGAAGTCTTGATATTTAAAAACATTTCAGGCAGACCGCGAGACAGTGGGATCAATTGCTCCCCCCCCCCATTTCCTCATAGCATATTTGCACAGAAAGGAGGTTTGGTCCATGGAACACACAGGATGTGGCTTGGCATTTCCATTTTAAAAATCAAGAGGTGAATGAGTGACAGGATTGTGCCTCCTGCTCCCACACCGTACCAGTACAAACAAGACACAACTAGGAGACCAATCTTGGTTCATTGATATTTAAAAAACACATTTCAAGCAGACAGCAGGACAGTGACATTAATTGCCCGCCCCCCCCATTTCCCCATAGTGTCTTTGCCCAGCAGTGAGGTATGGTCCATGCAACACACAGGATGTTGCCTGGCATTTCCATTTTAAAAATCAAGAGCGTGAATGAGTGACAAGATTTAGCCTCTTGCTCTCATACCCCTGTTAGTACAGACAAGACACAACTTGGAGACCCATCTTGGAGTCCCCACATTTACAAACATTAAGGTCAGACAACAGGAAAAGTGGCAACAATTGGCACAGACTACAAATAGACAAACAACGCAACATGGATGCATGAGACCAGCTCTGTAACATTTCTACCTTCACCAGGGACAGCAAGATGACAGACAGGCATGGGACTGGGATGGCAAAGTCATTGGACATTCATGACTTGTTTATCTTTATGAAAGTTAGACGGTCTACACTTTTAGGGGACAGCCAGATGCTCTTATGCATCAATACACTGCCAGCAGCGCTGAAGACACGTTCTGAGATAACACTGGCTGCTGTGCAGGCGAAAACTTTCAAAGCATGACTGTCAAGCTCAGGCCATTCTTCCATTTTTGAAAACCAAATACAAAAGGGTCCAATCCTCCTCATGTCATTGATATTGAGCTCTAGATACTCCTGCACCATCCTTTCCAGTCATTCACTATATGTCAGACTTCTACTCTGTTCTGCTGGTGCATGCGATGGTCTAAAAAATGTGAAAATGTGTGCAAAACCTCACAGAAATTGTTTGACACTTGAACTGCTGCTGCTGCTAATGTTTCTGCATTGAACACACAACGTTCCCATCATTTTCATGGTTGGAATTCTAGAACTGCTATGCACACTGTGTGCCTCACTGCTGTCTTGTGGAAAACTACTGTTAAGATGGTCTACAAACTTGTGTCGATACTCCAGCATCTACGCGTCCCTTTCTGGCAAACATCTTGCTAACTTTACTGTTGTATTGTGGAGTGGCAACCCAATAGTCAGCATTATTTCTAATCCTAACAATACGGACATCATCTTGCAGATAGTTCAGTACAAAGACGCTCATGTGTTGGACGCTTCCATGAGGTCCAAGTCCATGTTGTGTTGGCTAATAGTAGAGACTGGAGGGGGGAGGAGGGGAAGAGAGGGCCTATTCCTGTAGAGGGGGTAAGAGTGCCTATTGCTGGAGAGGGGGGGTAAGAGAGCCTATAGCTGTCGAGGGGGGTAAGAAGGCCTATTGCTGTTGAGGGTGTAAGGGGCCTATTGCTGTATAGGGGAATTAGAGGACCTATTGCTGTAGAGGGGGTTTTAGGGGGCCTATTGCTGTAGAGAGGGGGTTAGGGGTCCTATGGATGTAGAGCGGGGTTTAGGATTTACAGAGTGAGAAAGTGCAAGGGACAAAATCGATGGGAAAAAGTAAGTAGAGGAGGGGGCAACATGGGTAGCTAATTATGGAGAAGGGACAGTATGCTGATTCAACATAGGGAAGGGCAGTGTGAAGACTCAGTATGAAGAGGGGGCAGCATGGGTGGGCTCGGTATGAAGTGGAGCAATGAAGGGGACTCAGTATGTAACATAGGATAGTGTGGGGGGTCTCAGCATTAGGCGTGAGGTAGCTTGGTGGTCTCGATATGATGAGTGGGGCAGCGTGGAGGTCTCATTATTTAAAAGAGGCAGGCAGCATTGGGAGCTCATTATGGAGAAGGGGCAGCATGGGAGGTTCAGTATGGAGAGGGGCAGTGTGAGGGCTCAGTATGGACAAGGGCAGCGTGCATGGAACATTGTGAGGACAGTGTGCAGATCATGTATCATAATTGAGGAAGGTGTAGTGGGTATAATTTATAAGGGGGGACGATGTGGTGTTTTTGTTTATTAGTGGGCAGTGTGACATTCATAGTACACAAGGGTGGACAGTGTGGTGGTCATAGTATACAAGGGAGGACAGTGTAGTGGGAATATTTTATAGGAAAGGATAGCGTGGATGCCATGTACTGTAAGAGGCACTGTGTAATTATTTTTACAGGGAGCACAGGGAGGAGCAATCATTTTTTCAGGGGCACCACAGGGCTCATTTAAGGCACAGCATTAATTCAGGAACATTGTAATGACACTGTTATTTTTCAGGGCACCATGTCGGGATGTGCTGCAGAAGACTGAAGAAGAGGGAAGTCTTCAGAGATGAGCTGTGGATGTGACGTCATTATGGAGTCGGGGACATGAGAAAACATGAGTGAATTATCACAGACCTTACACTAAACTAACATTTACACAGGTTTAGGGGGAAAAAATGACCGGAGTGCTTGTTTAATATTTGCAGAAAAATCTACCTTTATTTAATATGTAAATGAGGGCACTTCGGTGCACCGTTTTTAAATTGCCGATCCCTCCTGTTCCAAGTCCGCAGTCACCTGCCGGTTAGGTATGACCAATGACTTTCCAAAAAAAGTTCTAATGCTGCAATTCAGGAATCCATAAAAAAATCTATTATTTAGTCCAAGTATTAAAACATCAGATGAGTCTATACAGGCATGTACATTATACAGGCATGTGCATTATACAGACATGTACATTATACAGACATGTACAGACTCATATGATGTTTTAATACTTGAAATAAATAAAATAAATAAATTTTTATGGATTCCTGAATTGCAGTTTGGAACTTTTTTTGGGAAATTTCGGTACACCGTTGGCGTGGTCTTTGCTTCAGTGTACCATTGGCGTGGTCTTTGCTTCAGTGCACCATTGGCATGCTGTTTGCTTCAGTGCACGGTTGGTGTGCTGTTTGCTTCAGTGCACGGTTGGCGTGCTGTTTGCTTCAGTACACCGTTGGCATGCTGTTTGCTTCAGTGCACTGTTGGTGTGGTCTTTGCTTCAGTGCACCGTTGGCGTGCTGTTTGCTTCAGTGCACCGTTGGTGTGGTCTTTGCTTCAGTGCACCGTTGGCATGCTGTTTGCTTCAGTGCACCGTTGGTGTGGTCTTTGCTTCAGTGCACCGTTGGCGTGCTGTTTGCTTCGGTGCACCATTGGGGTGTTCTTTGCTTCGGTGCACCGTTACACCCTCGTATTTGTATTTTAAAGTCTTTAGTCTTTATTGATAGTGCTCCATTAGTAAATGTGAGTGCTGTCTAAAATCAGCTTGCATGTCTTATTTTACAGTGCTATCAATCAACACAAGGGACTGGCTTTCATATGCAAATAGAAAGGTATAAGGGTGCACCAAAGTCCACTCATTTGCATATTAAAAATAGATTGAAAATAGAAAATAGGGGCAGAAAACATAGTTGCCCTCGCAAGCGTCGGTGAGCTAAATGCACAGGCACGAGGATAAGGTCGGGTACGAGGATGACGCAGTGACGCCATGCACAGCGCCGATCATAATCTTGCGCCTGAAAAAATAGCTCACCAGCGCAAGCGAGGGCAACTATGTTTTCTGCTCTGCCCATGATATGGCAGAGCAAACTGCGCCTGCGCAAGTGGACATGACTGCACGGACGCGAGATTTGAAAGAGCAACGTGGGTGATGATGGAGGCGTCATCCACGTTAGTCAAAAAAGGAGGACGGCGAACAGTGGCAGGAGGGGGGACAGGAGCTGAAAAATAGGACACCCATCTGACTAGATCAGGTAATTAGCATACGTGGAGGTCAGATTTTTTAAAGTTATTTTTGGGGTGTGCAAGGGGAGTCACAGAACAAGGTGCACCTTCATAGAATGCAGCCCAGGAGCTGCAGAAGGTGATACTTTTAGTTTAATAGTGAAAAAACTGGTGACAGGTTCCCTTTAAGGTATTTTTTAAATGTTCAATAGTGCTACTACCTGCACCTCATCAGTACTGTGGTTCCTGTATGGTCCGCAGTCTGATGATGGCTGGTAACAACAACTCCTGGTATCTCCTTACCATTATTAAATCATACTAGGAGCTGCAGTTTCATGTCAGGCAATTATATATTGGGCTGTTTTGGGTTCTGGTGATGTAATCTTGAAATCAAATTGGTTCTGGTGATGTAATCATGTACCAATAGTGGTTCTGGTTATGTAGTAGTGATTTCAGGTTGGCTCTGCTGATGTAACCTTATACAGATGGTGGTTCTGGTGATGTAGTGATTTGAGGTTGGTTCTGGTGATATAGTAGTGATTTGAGGTTGGTTCTGGTGATGTAGCTATGTACAGATGGTGGCTCTGGTGACGTTATCGTGATTTGAGGTTGGTTCTGGTGATGTAGTCGTGATTTGAGGTTGGTTCTGGTGATGTAGCTGTGTACAGATGGTGGCTCTGGTAATGTTATCATGATTTGGGGTTGGATCTGGTGATGCAGTTGTGTAGATGTAGCAATATTTAATTTTAGACTTGATAGTAGATCATTATAGGGTCATTGTGCCAGAGTAATTATATAGCTGTCTAAGTCCATACATCAGCCAAACGAGTATTTGACTACAGCCCCCATACACTATAGACAGGTGTCCCATCATACGGCTGGCAACTATCTCCCTGACTCTCCCATACACTATACACATGTCCCATCATTCAGCTGGCAGCTATCTCCCTGACTCTCCTATACACTATAGACAGGTGACCCATCATTCAGATGGCAGCTATTTCCCTGAATCTCCCATACACTATAGACAGGTGTCCTATAATTTGGCTGGCAGCTATCTCTCTGACACTTTGTTGAGTGCTTGTGTTCTCTATGAGACAGGTGCTACTAGACATCTGTGGAGGTGGCTCATCTCTTCGAGAAAAAAATGATCCACAGTCCGAAATTGGACCTGCTGGGTCATCATCTCCCTGACAATAAGGCTGCCAGCGATCCTGTCTCTATCCAGGTTCAGCCAAGTGTAGTTTGTGTACGACCACCTTAACTGCTATATCTAAAGGGTATGTGAACTGTTAGGGTATGCACACCATGGCCTTTACACATCATTTGAGTTTTTCAGGCGGAGGACAGGTTGGGTAACTGCCATCTTTTTTATTTTTTTAAATTGAAATTATATTAAGTGCTAGTCAGCAAGTGCAGATCTTCATTCTTTTAGCGTTTAGCAATTCTTCAAGTGTGTTACAGAGTAGATCCGCCTTTCACAGATGTCATGTGCACAGACTCATAGTTTTACGTTGTCAGTAAGGGGCGCGACCACTTAAAGTGCCTAGGGCAGCATGAAGGCAAAATACAGCCCTGCCCACACGCACACTACTCGTCTGTATATTATTCCCCCCCACACACTGCTCCTCTGTATAATATTCCCCCCACAAACACTGCTCCTCTGTATAATATCCCACACACACACACACACACACACACACACACACACAGCTCCTCTGTATAATATCTCACCCTACACACATCCTCTGAATATCTCTCCCAAAAACACTGTTCCTCTGTATAATATTCCCCCCACACACACTGCTCCTCTGTATAATATGCTCCCACCCACTGCTCGTCTGTATATCCCCACACACACTGCTCCTCTGTATAATATCCCCACAGTTACTGCTCCTCTGAATAATTTCACCCCACACACTTTTCCTCTGTATAATACCCCCCCCACGCATACTCCACACACACTAGTCCTCTATATACACATGTGGTAAAAAATTGTTGATACCCCTCGTTTAATGAAAGAAAAACCCACAATGATCACAGAAATAACTTGAATCTGACAAAACTAATAATAACTAAAAAAAATCTACACAAATGAAAGTCAGACATTGCTTTTTAACCATGCTTCCATGGAATTTTTAAAAACATAAAACTCATGAAACATGCCTGGACAAAAATGATGGTATCCCTGAAAATAATGTGACAAAAGGGACATGTTAAATCAAGTTGTGTCCAGTAATTAGCATCACAGGTGTCTACAATCTTGTAATCAGTCAGTGGACCTGTATATAGGGCTACAGACACTCACTGTGCTGTTTGGTGACATGGAATGTACCAAACTCAACATGGACCAAAGCAAAGGAAAGAGTTGTCTCAGGAGATTAGAAAGAGAATTATAGACAATCAGGTTAAAGGTAAAGGTTATTAGACCATCTCTAAGCAGCTTGATGTTCCTGTGACTATAGATGCACATATTATTCAGAAATTTAAGATTCTAGAGAGAAATGTGCTGCTTAGTGTCAGAAAGCTTGGTCTCAGTCGCAGGTTATGGGTCTTGCAACAGGATAATAACCCAAAACACACAGCTAAAAACACCCAAGAATGGCTAAGAGGAAAACATTGGACTATTCTGAACTGGCCTTCTATGAGCCCTGACCTAAATCCTATTGAGCATCTTTGGAAAGAGCTGAAACATGCCATCTGGAAAAGGCAACCTTCAAACACGAGACAACTGGAGCAATTTGCTCTTGAGGAGTGGGCGAAAATACCCATCGAGAGGTGCAGAAATCTCATTGACAGTTACAGGAATTGTTTGATTGCAGTGATTGCCTCAAAAGGTTGTGCAACAAAATATTAAGTTAAGGAGGGAACCATCATTTCTGTCCAAGACTACCGTATTTCATAAGCTTTATTTTTTTATTTTTTTTTAATTCTGTGAAAGCAGAAAAGCAATGTCTGACTTTCATTTGGTCATTTTCATAAGTTTTTTTTATTTATTATTACTTTTGTCAGATTCAAGTTATTTCTGTGACCATTGTGGGTTTTTCTTTCATTAAACAAGGGGTACTAAAAATTTTGACTACGTGTGTAATATCACCCCCACACACTGCCCCTCTGTATAATATTCTCCACACACACTGCCCCTCTGTATAATATTCCCCCCCCACACACACACCGACCCTCTGTGTAATATTCCCACACACATACACACACACACTACCCCTCTGTATGTCCTTATCCTGGTTTATTGTCCCCTTCCTAGCATATATATCCTCCTGCTGGTATATATGTCCCAATCTTGGGACCCTCCGGGTATATATATTTCCATCCCAGTATATATATCCCATCCTGGTATGCATATCCTCCTCCTGGGCACATTCTGGTATAATTTCCCCATCCTGTTTTTTGTCCCCTTCCTGGTATCTATGACCTCCTTTTTGTATATATGTCCCCCTCCAGGACCCCTCCTGGTGTGTGTGTATATATATATATATATATATATATATATATATATCCTCCTCCTGGGCACATTCTGGTATATATGTCCCCATCCTGATTTTTGTCATCTTCCTTGTATATATGTCCTCCTTGTCCCCGCCGGATGCCATGTCCTCGCCACCTCTGCATTGCCCGCAGCACTGTGATGAGGTGCAGAGTGATGACCTCATCACGCTGAGCTGCGGGATGATGCATCGCCTCCTTGCTCTGCTTCACTCACCTTGCTTCCGGCTACAAGGCTAATTTGCCCACTGCTGTGGCTGTGATTGGGGCTCGGTGAAGAGGGGGCCCAGCCGGGATTTAAGAAAGCTAAGTAATTATCCCGGGTACGGCTGTGCCACCCTCTCTTGACCAGGCCCAGTACACCAGTCACGGTTGTAATACCCTGATGACGGCCCTGTCTGAGCAAAAAGAAAAGTTTCCAAGGAGCTTGGCTCTGTAAAAAATAAACTGATAGTGACCTATTATCACCAACCTGGATCAAGTGCAGTGCGCCCCATAGGCTGCGCTATCACTTCCACTAGCTAAAGAGGTTATTCTGATGATGCGCTGTTTAAAATCACCTAACCTCTGCCACCAATCACAGGTTTTGGCAGTCCTGCAGCTGGCATAATGGTTACATCTCCGCTTAACATGCTTTTTGCAGACAATAGGGCGAACTGCATTCAGGAATGAGTCAGTAAGTATCAGTTAGTTTATTTTTTTTACATATACAAGCACCTGTGGAACATTTTTTGCCCAGATATCTCCTTTAAGAAGAATCTGTCATATAAAATAATACTAATAAACTAAAGATATGGGGTTAATGTGCAGGATAACAGTATTCTGAAGCCATGCAGCTGCTGCTCTCAGAGCCCGGTTGCCAGGAGGAAATTAACTTTATTTCTCCCAGCAGCCTTGGATTTTCTGTCATAGAGGCCTGGCCAACGCAGCTTCAGTCACCATTCAGTACATAGTGAGCAGTGGGTGTAACCACACCTCAGCATTGACTTACAGCCGGCTCAGCACTGATGCACTGCAGAGCCAGCCGTCAGTCAGTCAGTGTGGGGTGTGGTTATAGCCGCCGCTCTCTACATACTGAGACTTGTCATCTGCGCTTCTATGACTGAAAGCCTGAGGCTGCTGGAGAAATAAAGTTGTAACCTGGCTCGGGGCGGTAGCCATGGGCGATGTACACACTTTCCACATCCTGGCATGCTACAGAAACTTGGGGATTTTGGGTGTGTGTCTGTGGTGTTATTACAGTGGACACCTGCACCTTCGTCCGTGCCATACTCTAACCGGCATCTGACTCCTTTGTCTCCAAGATGAAGAAATCAGGCAAATTCTTAAAAACAAAGTTTTCTTTACTTGACTCAGGTACACAGGTCAGCAGGCAATACACTTTAAGGACACGTCTGTATCATACAGAGGCACGTTCATCACTGTTTCCAGCGACTGGATTTTACTTGTGGACAGTATACAGTTAGAAAAGATAAAGTGAACCTCCTCACTCCTGATATAGGGCCATACAGGTCAATGTGTTATGCTGTGAATCCTGCAGCTAGACTACTTGCTGTGATCCATTACAAGGGTCACTCCTAGAGCCACTTCCCTCTTCTTGTGTTCTCAGCTTGGTAGATACTTTTTCTTCTTTCCTTCCCAATATCCCCCATGACTGGTCAACACTAGATTCACTGTCACAAAAGTCTCTCTGGCAGGAATCACTTGCCTGTATGGTAGATCTCTGTTGCTACTTAGGTTCTTTTCTGATCTTGCTCCCTGGTACACAACACACACACACCCAAAAGACTTGTCTTTTTGGTCAAGGTCTCAACTTAACTGACTCCTAACATTAAATTGGTTTCTTTCCCTGAACTCTAGCCCCTCCCTCTGTGGGCTAGTCCCAACTATTAACTCCAACAGTCCCTGTTTGCTGCCTGTGCAGAACATAGCAACGCACAACATGATGCAGGCAAAGATTAACTCTATCCTATCACATTACATTAATACAATTAGTGTCTTCAGAGGGGAACATGACAGCCTGTCTAACTGCTAAGAAGGTTAATTTCCCACTGGTAGCTGGGCTTTCAGTGCAGTGGCCGGGTACCTTTGGAAAGTAATTAACCTGCAGATTTACCTCATATCTGCATATTAGCAGTGGTTTTGACATGACAGATTCCCTTGAAGGTTTCTATGAAAATATTTGCTGGTTTTTTTTTCAATTTACCCTAGAATCTGACTTCAAATCTTAAAAAAATAAACCATTTACTATACTGTTTTATCTCAAAATAAAGTTTAATTTTTTTCATGTAAAGCGTTTAAGCCAATCATGCTTGACCACAATCTTTCAAAGGAATGATCAAGAACAGTTTAAATTTGACATTTTTCAGCCAATATTTAATGATAACATTGTAAAAACATTATTAATCTAAATTGCAGTTATGCATGTGTTTGTAAAGCTGAATGTATTTTTACAGCCTGAATTATGTCCCATGTATTGCATAGGTTGTTTTTGTTTTCTTAAATGAACATACCTCAGTGTTTTTCCACAGAGTAATTCTTTGACTCTAAAGAACACACAAGCAATGCGCTTCCAGGGAGTTAAAGCAGTTGGCTGCAAGACATGTTTATTCTCACAATGGGACCACTTCCAGTGCATGATATTGAGCATAAGCCTACACATAGTAATATTTAATCAAACCAAATCAATTTTACTGAATACGGGCAACCACCTTCACGCTGTAGATTGTAAGATCAATAGATTGATTAAATTCAATACATTTTTGTCAATTGCCAAATGTCCTATTCAGTTCAACAAATGGTGACGTTATAATTAGAGATAAGCAAGCCATTCAAAGTTCAGTTCGCCGAGCCTTTGCAAACTTCCCTATGTTCGCCGAACAGTTCGTCGAACCTTTTCGAATTCCAATGGATTCAATGGGAGGCCAAACCTAACGCAGAGAACACCTTTAGTGGGGTCAAATAGCTCCCAAAACAGCAAAAATAGCCCCATGGTTTTGGCATAGCTATTAGCTTCCTAGACTAATGACATAAGAAATATTGAGGTGGATGAGAGACAGGTATACACTGTGTGCAGAATTATTAGGCAAGTTGTATTTTAGAGGATTTTTTTATTATTGATCAACAACTATGTTCTCAATCAACCCAAAAGACTCAAATATCAAAGCTTAATATTTTTGGAAGTTGAAGTGATTTTTTTTAGATTTGGCTATTTTAAGTGGATATCTGTTTGTGCAGGTAACTATTACTGTGCAGAATTATTAGGCAACTTAATAAAAACCAAATATATTCCCATCTCACTTGTTTATTTTCACCAGGTAAACCAATATAACTGCACAAAATTTACAAATAAACATTTCTTACATGAAAAAACAAAACCCCCAAAAAATTAGTGACCAATATAGCCACCTTTTGTTTATGATGACACTCAACAGCCTACCATCCATAGATTCTGTCAGTTCTTGATCTGTTTACAATCAACATTGCGTTCAGCAGCCACCACAGCCTTCTAGACACTGTTTCGAGAGGTGTACTGTTTTCCCTCAGTGTAGATCTTACATTTTATGAGGGACCACAGGTTCTCTATGGTTCAGATCAGGTGAACAAGGAGCCATGTAATTATTTTTTCATCTTTTAGACCTTTATTGGCCAGCCACGCTGTGGAGTAGTTGGATGCATGTGATGGAGCATTGTCCTGCATGCAAATCATGTTTTTCTTGAACGATGGCGATTTCAAGACTGCTTCATCCCCCTGCAAGACATCTCACAATTTTGGACTTTTCAGAGCCTGTCAAATCTCTCTTCTGACCCATTTTGGCAAAGAAAAGGAAGTTGCTTAATAATTAAGCACAACTTATAGGGTGTTGATGTCATTACACCATACCCCTCCTCATTACAGAGATGCACATCACCTGATTTACTTAATTGGTAGTTGACTCTCAAGCCTATACAGCTTATAGTAGGACAACATATATAAAAATTATCATGTGATCAAAATACTTATTTGCCTAATAATTCTGCACACAGTGTAGGACTCAGACACCACTGCCAAAACAGATAAGACACAACTTGGAGACCCATCTTGAAGTCTTGATATTTAAAAACATTTCAGGCAGACCGCGAGACAGTGGGATCAATTGCTCCCCCCCCCCATTTCCTCATAGCATATTTGCACAGAAAGGAGGTTTGGTCCATGGAACACACAGGATGTGGCTTGGCATTTCCATTTTAAAAATCAAGAGGTGAATGAGTGACAGGATTGTGCCTCCTGCTCCCACACCGTACCAGTACAAACAAGACACAACTAGGAGACCAATCTTGGTTCATTGATATTTAAAAAACACATTTCAAGCAGACAGCAGGACAGTGACATTAATTGCCCCCCCCCCCATTTCCCCATAGTGTCTTTGCCCAGCAGTGAGGTATGGTTCATGCAACACACAGGATGTTGCCTGGCATTTCCATTTTAAAAATCAAGAGCGTGAATGAGTGACAAGATTTAGCCTCTTGCTCTCATACCCCTGTTAGTACAGACAAGACACAACTTGGAGACCCATCTTGGAGTCCCCACATTTACAAACATTAAGGTCAGACAACAGGAAAAGTGGCAACAATTGGCACAGACTACAAATAGACAAACAACGCAACATGGATGCATGAGACCAGCTCTGTAACATTTCTACCTTCACCAGGGACAGCAAGATGACAGACAGGCATGGGACTGGGATGGCAAAGTCATTGGACATTCATGACTTGTTTATCTTTATGAAAGTTAGACGGTCTACACTTTTAGGGGACAGCCAGATGCTCTTATGCATCAATACACTGCCAGCAGCGCTGAAGACACGTTCTGAGATAACACTGGCTGCTGTGCAGGCGAAAACTTTCAAAGCATGACTGTCAAGCTCAGGCCATTCTTCCATTTTTGAAAACCAAATACAAAAGGGTCCAATCCTCCTCATGTCATTGATATTGAGCTCTAGATACTCCTGCACCATCCTCTCCAGTCATTCACTATATGTCAGACTTCTACTCTGTTCTGCTGGTGCATGCGATGGTCTAAAAAATGTGAAAATGTGTGCAAAACCTCACAGAAATTGTTTGACACTTGAACTGCTGCTGCTGCTAATGTTTCTGCATTGATAACACAACGTTCCCATCATTTTCATGGTTGGAATTCTAGAACTGCTATGCACACTGTGTGCCTCACTGCTGTCTTGTGGAAAACTACTGTTAAGATGGTCTACAAACTTGTGTCGATACTCCAGCATCTACGCGTCCCTTTCTGGCAAACATCTTGCTAACTTTACTGTTGTATTGTGGAGTGGCAACCCAATAGTCAGCATTATTTCTAATCCTAACAATACGGACATCATCTTGCAGATAGTTCAGTACAAAGACGCTCATGTGTTGGACGCTTCCATGAGGTCCAAGTCCATGTTGTGTTGGTGGCGGGGTAACACTCAACCTTGCCTCCTCCATCCCCTCCCACCAACCATGGAAAACAGAGACAGGATCAATATCTTCATCTCCTGAATTTTCTGCACCTATCACCTTTTCTTCCACCATGTGTTTCTCGGCTTCTGTACCTTCAACACTAATTTGTCTGTTACCATGAGCTCACCTTTATCGATGGACTCCATGCTCCTGTGACACCCGCCTGTGCGATGACTGCCCAGACCTTAACAGGAAATGGTATCTATTCCTCATCCTCCTCTGTTTCCTCCTTTTCCTCTGGGACCACCACCTCCTCCAACATTGAAAGTGTGCACCAACATGTAGATGACTGGAATAGTGATGCTGATTATGTCATCGTCAGCATTAACCATCTTTGTAGCCATTTTGAAACTCTGTAGGAGAGCGCAGAGGTCTTTCATCTGTGCTTACTCTGCAGTCATGATTTGCCCCTCATATGGTTTGCGGTGTCCCAGGATATGCATCAAGGCATAGTGCACCAGTGCTGCTGAGACACAATTGCTGCGACATGTGCAGATTGTAAATAACTTTTTAGTTTATTAAAAACTCATAATATCTCAGAAATAAAACTTCCATGGTAAGATATAATTGGTTATTATAAATGTGGACATTTTTCTGCAGAATATGTACATTTCTCGATTGGGGAAAAAATCAGTTGATCATGATTTAAATGTTTCTGTGTTATGCTGACTATTATGGAATATTTATGTATACTGCAATGTTTAATGTTTTATTGCATGTTCTTTTAAATTATTTCTATTCAAAGTCCTTTGCAACCTGCCTCATTGTTGATTTTGGGATTTCAGGTGTTCAGATGTTAAACTAATTGTTTCTCCTACATCAACCTTTGATCTGTATACCCTGTTCACCAAGGTCTAAGTCATGTGCTCGAAACGCGTCTGGTGTGCGGTTTAAAGAACCTTTGGATTTTTCCTGATTCAAAGATGGTATACTTTTGTGGCTTATCTTTATTACTAGAAAAATATTCTTTGTATTTTAAAAAAGTTTTTCATTAAAGCTGTGTTTTTATGGAAACATGAAGCTGGATCATTCTTTTGTTCACTAGAGTGTAATTCTACTTTGTCAGCACATTGCATATCAACCGGTTAACCGGTAGACCGAAAGAACTTTGTAGCGTTGAAAGTCGATTAGCCGCGGGGTGCAAACGGCAGAAGTGAGCACACAGCGACCGTGCTTTCTGCAGCAGTACATCCAGGCTGGAACAGTGGCCTAGAAATTGCTATACAACTAGGTTGAGGACACGAACCATGCAAGACACATGTGTGATGTTGCCTAGGCTTAGGGCCCCCACGAGGTTTACACCGTTATTGCCTTCCCTGGCTCCTAGTTCAGTGGAGACAGCCATTGATCAAACTCGGCCTGGATAGCGGTCCACAAATCTGCAGCTAGGTGAATGCATTCTCCAATGCATATTAATTTCAGCACTGCTTGATTGTGTTGAGCCCTGGCTGAGCTGTACGGAGGTGGGGAGATTCTCTCTGCAGTGTTGGAAGTGTGTTACATTAAGGGAGAGATTGAGGGCGCAGATGGAGGCCCTAGACAAGATGGAGGAAACAGACGCAGTGGAGGAAGCGGTACATTCAGAGGTTTGTCCCGCAGGCCTTGGGGATTTCAATGCTTGGGAAGCAGCCCCTTCCCTGCCTGCCCCTTCAGCCACCAGAGTAACTCAGTGCCCAGTCAGTGAGATTTAATGCCCATGGCCATGCTTGCTTGTCCAGGTGTCGGTGGTAACATGCACCCTGGGAAACACAGAGTTTTTCCAGGAAAAGGTAATATTATCTGCAACATGATGGTGTAGCGCAGGTACAACTTTATTAGATAAGTAATGGTGATTGGGCAACTGGTACTGGGGGACTGCAATGGCCATCAGGATTTGGAAACCATCTGTATCCACCAAGTGGAAAGACAGCATTTCCATGGCCAACAGTTTAGATATGGTGAAGTTCAAGCTCTTCACTTTGGTATGTGTCGAAGGAAATTATCTTTATGTGACCAAAAACTGCAGGACCAAAGGCTGGCTGCTGTGCTGAGAGAGGATGGAGTAGGGTTTACATGGCCAACCGGTGGACTGTGAGGAATATGTAGGCGGAGGTGTAATGTGGATTGATAAATATTTTAAAAATGGTGAAGCTCAAGCTCTTCACTTTGGTATGTGTCAGAGGAAATGATCTTTTATGTGACCAAAACTGCAGGACCAAGGGCTGGCTGCTGTTTTGAGAGACGATGGAGTAGGGTGTACATAACCAACCTATGGACTGTGAGGGAGGTGAAGGTGGAGATGTAATGGTGGATTGAGAAAAAAATGGTATGCTCGGTGTCTCACATGGGTCAAAAATACCAGGCACACTTATGTAACAGCTGACGGGCTCTCACTCACCCCAACTGTAGCAGGTAAACAGGTGGAGGTTCTGCGGCCGGAGACATGAGTGAGAAAAGTTTTGACGGTGACACAGGAGGAGGAGGAAGCAGCAGACGCGGTTGATTTGGCAGCCGGTGGTTGGGTAGGCATGGTAGTCCGCATTTTAGTACAGTAAGATTACCACAGTAATGCATGTTGGTTGCGTATGTGCCCGTTCATGCATGTAGTAGTTAAAGAATTTTTGCCTCTACTGAGTCTTTATTTATAACGTTGCCAGATAATGAAAGTTGAGTCATCCTTTGCGGTTTCAATAAAAGTCACAGATGAGTATGTAAATCACATTCTTGGATTGGCAATTGTAATTGGCACTGCTGACAATCTGTTTAGGAAAAATGGATAAGGAGATAGTCACTAGCCGCCATATATGGACAAACTGTGCATGCTCCACATGGAAAGGTGCCCTTGAGTCTTACACCTGTCCACAAACTATGTGTGGGTCTTTAAAAATTAGTTTTAAACAGAATATTTTTCAAATTCTGCGCTTTCCTGGCTACCAACCTTGGTTTTTCATTGATAAAGGGGTGCAGTTTCTTATCACTCCGTAGAATGTCCCAATTTTCCTGTAGAATCCCATACAAATCCTGCCATTGGTTGTTAAAGGATGTGATCATGTTCACTGTCGATATCTTCTCCCATGATCTTGGACAGAGAAAATTCTCAAGGGTTGTTTTTCTGCATTCCTGCAATGCTCCAGAGATAACCCTCTTCGGGTAATCCCTTTTCCGAAATCTGCCGGATAAATCAAGAGCATATGACTCAAAATCAATGTTCCCACTGCAATTCCTCTTCAGCCTTACAAACTGTCCCTTTTAGTATACCGTTCTTCACATGAGTGGGATGAAAACTTTCATAATGTAACAGGCTGTTGTTTGCAGTAGGTTTTTCGGTATAATGAGGTATGCATTACCTTCCAATGAGATTATGAGAAATAGAAACTCTACAGACTGATAGGCTGTAGTGGAGACAATACTCATATCTTTGCAGGAGGGCTGGCACTAGATGCAGTGTCACCAGATCATGGGCACATAGCCTAAAAGTGAGAAATTTGGCACTACAGCAACATTTTTGTGAGGTACCTGTGGATTTAAAATGCTCACTATACCCCAGAATAAAATCCTTGAGAGGTCTAGTTTTCAAAATGGGTCACTTGTGGGGGTTTCTACTCTATAGGTACCTTTAGGGGCCCTACAAATGTGACATGGTGCCCGCAATTTATTTAAATTTTTCCAAAATTCAAATATTGCTCCTTCCATTCCAAGCCCTCCCATTTGTCAAAACAGAGGTTTTTGACTACATGTGGTGTATCCCTGTGCTCATAAGAAATTGGATAACAAACTGTAGGGTCCACTTTTTGGTGTTGCCTCCTGATAAAGTGACAAATTTGGTGTTAAAGCAATGTTTTTGTGGAAAAAAATGAAAATTTTCAATATGGCAACCTAAGGTTATCAAATTCTGTGAAGTTCTTGAGGATTCAAAATGCTCACTATACCTCTGAATAAAATCCTTGAGGTGTCTTGTTTCCAGAATGGGGTCACTTGTGGGAGAGCTCTATTGTTTAGGCACCTTAGGAGGTGTCTCCAAATGCGACATGGCGTTCGCTAATGATCCCAGCCAATTTTGCAGACAAATGGCGCTCCTTCCCTTCCGTGCCCTTCCGTTTACCCAAACAGTGCACATATGAGGTATCAGCGTACTTAGGAAAAATTGTAGAATAATATTTTTGGTGCATTTTTCCTGTTATTCTTGTAAAAAAAAAAAGCTGACAATTTTGTGGTAAAAAAATTTTTTTTTTTTTATTTTCACAGCTCAACATTATAAACTTCTGTGAAGCACCCGGGGGTTCAAGGTGCTCACCAAAGATCTATATAAATTCCTTGAGGGGTCTAGTTTCCAAAATAGTGTCACTTGTGGGGGGTTTCTGCTGTTTAGGTACCTTATGGGCCCGGCAAATGCAACATGGTGCCCGCAATCTATTTCAGACAAATTTGCTTTCCAAAATTCAAATATTGCACCTTCTGTTCCGGGCCCTCCCATTTGTGCAAACAGAGGTTTCTGACCACATGTGGGGTATCAACATGCTCAGAAGAAACTGGGTAACACATTTTAAGGTCCATTTTGTCTTGTTATTTTTTCTAAAAGTGAAAAAAATTGGGTCTAGAGCAACATTTTTATGTAATATGATCATTTTCTTTCCATTCCACATCGCTTTAGTTCCTGTGAAGCACCTAAAGAGTTCGTAAATGTCTTGGATACGGTTTTGAGCACTTTGAGGGGTGCAGTTTTTAGAATGGTGTAACTTTTCGGTATTTTCTGTTACCTAGGCCTTTCAAAGTCACTTCAAACACAATGTGGTCCCTAAAAAAATGATTTTGCAAATTTTGTTGAAAAAAAATGGGAAATTGCTGAAGAACTTCGAACCCTTCTAACTTGCTAACCCCAAAAAATGTTGTTTCAAAAATTGTGCTGATGTAAAGTAGACATGTGGGAAATGTAATTTATTATATATTTTGTATGACATACAATAACTATCAGGTTTAAGGGCATCAAAATGAAAAGATTGAAAATTGCAAAATTTTCATCAAATTTCTGATTTTTTTTCACAAATAAAAGCAAAAATATTTTCCTAAATTTACCACTATCTTGAAATACAATATGTCATGAAAATACAATCTCAAAATGACTGGGATCCGCTGAAGCATTCCAGAGTTATAACCTGTGAAAGTAACACTGGTCACAATTCCAAAAAATGGCCCGGGCATTAAGTACAAAACTGGCTTCGTCCTTAAGGGGATAAGGTGTTACGCTCACCGAGGAGCGGCGAGCGTCCGGAGGTGGACCCACTGGACCGTGCACCGGACTCCCCTGAGAAGGCGACCAGCAGCGAACCCCTATACAGGGACTGTGCGGTGCCTCCCCAGAAGGCCTAAATGCACGGCAGCCAGGAACCGGTAGTAGGAGTCTCTGTAGGGCCAGGTGTAGCAAGGTTGTGACGTCCACAGCCGGCAGGACACGGAAACTGCACCGGAGATGTTCACAGCAGGTGACGTCCGCAGCAGGTACGACACGGATAATGTCCACGGCAGGTAGGGCACGGTGACGTCCACTGTCGGTATGAGCGGTGACGTCCACAGCAGGTACGGCACAGATAATGTCCACGGTAGGTAGGGCATGGTGACGTCCACAGCCGGAATGGTACGGATGGCACTACGGTGAGACAAGGGATTAGAACCAGGTATCAATGCACAGAAAACAGATAACAGCACAAAGGGTCTGGACACTGGCAAGGCTCTAATGGAAGCGTTGCTCGGGCGCCTGCTGCTGGGGGAGGTGAACCTAAATACCCATTAGGTAACAGGTGACCTCTGAGGTCACTTCCAGAAAACGGGGCATACCGCTTTAAGAAAGGGGGCGTGGCCTCGTGCGCAGCCTAGAGTCACTTACTGCAGCTCTGTGTAAGGAAGGGAGACAGGAAGAGGCTGCAGCATGCCTGGGAGCAGGACGTACATCAGGACCCGGAGCAGGAGCAGCGCCTACAGAGCCATGGGACCGGTAAGAGGAAGGCCGTCGCTGCCTGGGGCTATGACTGGGAGTGCTAGTGGGAGCCATGCTGGGACTGGGCACATGTGACGGAGCGCGCCCCCCACGGGGTCTGGTGGGACCAGGCGCTACATAAGGTATTTATTTATGTTTTCATCACATGGTGTCTCTTATTGCCTGCACTCCATGATAGAACTCCGGTATGCATAAACTCCATTGATTTCTATTAGATTGAACATGTTTTTGTTATGCTGTCTCTTAACTCATGTGGATATTATGATTACTGTGTTCAGACATACTGTTAGTTACTTTTCAGTTTAATAGCAGCTGATAGGTTATGATGTTATGATTACAACATATAATTTTTCATTGTTTATTTTACAATTGTATGTATATGTAATATAGCACGATATTTACTTTTACTCTTTTTTTTTCCAACAGTGATTGTATGACTAAGACCCAGGAGGGTTGAAACGTTACTTTATTTTTGTCACTTAAAGAAAAAGATTTTTTTCTGTACCTTGAGTGCTTTCAATAAACTGTTCTACATTTTGAATTCATTTATTGAGTGCGGTGGATATTTATCTACACAAAAATAGCAGCCTGCAGCTGCCTAGAATTATCGCCTCCATTAGATGTGACAATCCCGGGACTTTATTCAGCTCATCCCGATTGACCTGGTGCGGTGGCAATCGGGGTAATATATGTTGTAAATGACAGCTCACAGCTGCCACTAAGCCTTATATTAGTAATAGGAGGTGTCTATGAGAATCCCCCATTACTAATCTGTAAGTGAAAAGAAATAAAGACAAACACTGAAAAATCCTTATATAAAATACAAAAAAACCCCATCCTCTTTCTCCAATTTATTAACCCAAAAGAAAACATCGACATAATCCACATGAGTCCCACGACAACTCCGGCTCTGTTACATACTGAAGTCACAGTGTGCGGGCAACATGTCCGCACGCTATGGCTTCAGGCAGAGACTGACCTAGCCACAGCTGTGACCGATAACATCACTCATTTTATCTGCAGTCACAACTGGAGACTCCCATTGTATCCCACCTGTGACCGCAGGTTAACTGATCTGAGGTGAACTCAGTGACCTCCCTTCAGGTGAATTGAGTCCACAAACCTACATCTCCTGGCAGAAAACCACATTTTTTTTTTTGCCAAGAGAAGCAGATTTGGTGATGAAATTTATATACCATGTTCCTGAACCAAATCGGCATCTTCTGGCAAAAAAAACCGCATTAAAACACAATGCGGCTAGATGTGGTATTGATGCAATTTGAATATGTATGACGATAATGAGTGGCCCCGGAAGTCATGTTACACTTCTGCTTTGTTCCCTATTTTTATATAATATACAGTATATAATTATTATTTTTTTAAATTATTTATTGTTTATTTATTTTTTTTAAATATTCTCTGGGAACTACGGATCCCGAATTTTACAGTCTGGGTTCACCCATCACTACTGAGAATACTAAAGATGACAAGATTATATTGATTTAAAAGCTATTTAACCCCTTCACGACTGAGGATATAACGGTACATCCTAATTCATGAAGGAGTGATCACCACCCGCTGCTGCGGTGAGCCGATGGTGATCCAGCACATGTCTACTGATTTATACAGCAGACATGTGTGCCTCGCAGGTGGATCCGCGATCCATCGTGCTTGTTCACCTCTTAAATCGTGCTGTCAAAATGTGACAGCGTGATTTAAATGGCCGCAGTGGGCAACGCGCACTTACCCACCTCCATCGAAGGCCCCGTGACGTGATCACAGGAAGCTGATGGTTGCCATGATATCACAGGGTTATGTGATGACTCCTGTCACTATTATGACTCACTTCCTGTTACAGCCGGCAGAGCAGCAGCTGTAAAGCCCGTTTACACGTTTCAATATATCTCACAATCCGTTGTTGGGGTCAAGTTGTAAGTGACGCACATCCGGCATCGTTTGTGAGGTATCTGCGTGTGACATCTACGTGCGAGCAGGATTGAACGCAAAACCGTTGATCGCAAACACATCGTATCTTTGTCTAGAATTGAACGTTTTGTTGCACGAACCTAGTCAATTGAAATGTGTGACATCCCTCATACGATTTTGATGTCTGAGGCTATGTGCGCAGGTGTGCGCTCTGCACCATAGCTTAAAAAAGGTCCGCTTCAGAGCGCAGCTGAAAAGCTGCATTCTGAAGCGACTCACAATGTCTGTCATTCACTAATCTCTGTCAGTCGGTCACTATCTCTGTCCCTCTCTCTCTGTCCATGTCAGTCTATCCCTCTTACCCCCTCTCTCATATTCACCGATCCCCGATCACCGGCGCGGCGCTGCACGGCATTCACACTGCTCCGGCGGCTTTTACTATTTTGAAAAAGCCGGCCGCCCATTAAACAATCTTGTATTCCCTGCTTTCCGCCTATGATTGGTTGCAGTGAGACACGCCCCCACGCTGAGTGACAGGTGTCTCACTGCACCCAATCACAGCAGCCGGTGGACGTGTCTATACTGTGCAGTGAAATAAATAATTAAATAATTAAAAAAACCGGCGTGCGGTCCCCCCAATTTTAAAACCAGCCAGATAAAGCCATACGGCTGAAGGCTGGTATTCTCAGGATGGGGAGCTCCACGTTATGGGGAGCCCCCCAGCCTAACAATATCAGCCAACAGCCGCCCAGAATTGCCGCATACATTAGATGCGACAGTTCTGGGACTGTACCCGACTCTTCCCGATTTGCCCTGGTGCGTTGGCAAATCGGGGTAATAAGGAGTTATTGGAAGCCCATAGCTGCAAATAAGTCCTAGATTAATCATTAATCCATGATTAATCTGTAAGTGACAGTAAATAAACACACACACACCTGAAAAAATCCTTTATTAGAAATAAAAAACACAAACATATACCCTGGTTAACCACTTTAATAAGCCCGAAAAAGCCCTCCATGTCTGGCGTAATCCACGGACCTCCAGCGTTGCGTCCAGCTCTGCTGCATGGAGGTGACCGGAGCTGCAGCAGACACAGCCGCTCCTGTCACCTCCACGCAGCAACTGAAGATAGCCGCGCGATCAGCTGAGCTGTCACTGAGGTTACCCGCTGTCACTGGATCCAGCGGTGGCCGCGGTTAACCTCAGTGACAGCTCAGCTGATCGCGCTACTCACCTCAGTTGCTGCGTGGAGCTGACAGGAGTGGCGGTGTCTTCTGCAGCTCCGGTCACCTCCCTGCAGCAGAGCTGGAAGCAGCGCTGGAGCATCCTGGATTACGCCGGACATGGAGGGCTTTTTCGGGCTTATTAAAGTGGTGAACCAGGGTATATGTTTGTGTGTTTTATTTCTAATAAAGGATTTTTCGGGTGTGTGTGTTTATTTACTGTCACTTACTGATTAATCATAGAAGGAATCTCGGGGAGACGCCTGACATGATTAATCTAGGACTTATTGGCAGCTATGGGCTACCAATAACTCCTTATTACCCCGATTTGCCAACGCACCAGGGCAAATCGGGAAGAGCCGGGTACAGTCCCAGAACTGTCGCATCTAATGTATGCGGCAATTCTGGGCGGCTGTTGGCTGATATTGTTAGGCTGGGGGGCTTCCCATAACGTGGAGCTCCCCATCCTGAGAATACCAGCCTTCAGCCGTTTGGCTTTATCTGGCTGGTTTTAAAATTGGCGGGGACCGCACGCCGTTTTTTTTAATTATTTAATTATTTATTTCACTGCACAGTATAGACACGCCCACCGGCTGCTGTGATTGGGTGCAGTGAGACACCTGTCACTCAGCGTGGGGGCGTGTCTCACTGCAACCAATCATAGGCAAAAAAAGCCTATGAAAAGCAGGGAATATGAGATTGTTTAATGGGCGGCCGGCTTTTTCAAAATAGTTAAAGCCGCTGGAGCAGTGTGAATGCTGTGCAGCGCCGCGCCGGGGATCGGGGATCGGTGAGTATATGAGAGAGGGCTGCTCACTTCAGTCACTCAGGGGATTAGCGGTCACCGGTGAGTCCTTCACAGGTGACCGCTAATCAGGACGCGACACAGACAGAGCCGCAGCATGACCATGAAGTCGGGTTAAGTTAACCCGAGTTCATTCTGATCGTGCGGCTCTTTCTGTGTCTGCTGTCATCTGCCATTCAGCTCTGCTACATGGCTGTCTGTGTCTGCTGTCAGCGGCCATGCAGCAGAGCTGAATGGCAGATGACATAGTAAAAACGCATCCCTACACATTACACACGCTTGGCAAGTCAATAAAAAAAAAAAGGGTGCCCAATGCATACGTCACAGAACATATGATCTAAAGGATCGCACACAAAATTGATCAATTTAACATAGACTACTAACGCTCGTGTGACAGAATGAATGAACGACCTACGTGCAATCTCTTAAGATCCCGTATGCAACCTGGGCGTGTCACATCGCAAATGCGATTGTACAACTAATTGCAACGTGTAAAGCAGGCTTTAGACAAGCATTTCTGCGAATCTGAGCTGTGAAGCTCTGATCAGGAGAAATGATTTATCGATCAGAATGCTGATCCTTATAGTCCCCTAGGTGTACTAGTAAAATAAAATAAAGTAAAGTTTTAAAAAAATAATAAAAAAAAACAAAGTTCAAATCATGTTTTTCGGTTGCATCTTGGCTGCATTTTTGAAGATGCACCCAAGATGCAGCATGTCAATTCTTTTTGTGTTTTTCCAGCGTTTTTGAGCCCTTCCAGTCAATAGATTTGACTTGGGCAAAACACATTGTGTATTTTGATGCGTTTTTGCCGTGGTGCGTTTTTGGTGTGTTTTTTGGGACAAGAACGCTTCATCTTTGTGGTAAAAAAAAAGATGCTGCGCATGAACATACCCTTAGCCATCATGTCCTTAATCTGACCCAAAAGATCGTGGCAGAACTGACCCTGAAATGCAGGGTCATTCCAGGAGGTCTCCACTACCCATGGTCTCAATTGTGAGCAGTAGTCCTCAACTCTACAGTTCCTCTGAACCAGCTGGTGGACCTTAGATTCAGCAACCATGACTTTTTCAGGGTTGTCATAGATGAGGCAAAAAGCCGATAAAAATGCCTTGACAGAAGAAAATGCCATGGAGTCCTCAGGCAAAGAAAATTCCCAAGCCTGAGGAGCCCCACAGAGGAAGGACAAAACAATAGCCAATCGATGACTTTCACCCCCAGAAAAAAAACAGGTCAGAGGTGAAAGTACAATGTGCATGAGACAAAAAAAGTGGAAGAAGGGTCTCCCAGCAGCACAGAATAATTAAGCATAGGATTGTCACAGTCTTATAGGAGGTAAGAGGCACAGTGTATTTCAAGAAAGCAGAAAGCTGATGTTGTGGCAGGTCACAGAAGGAGTGTTACACTGTGAATGATATAGAACCCTTTGGAAGCACAGAGTTTTTCAGGATAGGAATGTTGTGATATTATGGTAGGTCACAAGCTTGAAGGCGCAGATTCCATCTGCAGCACTGAGTATTTCAAGGGTGTGATAATTTTGTGGTGCGTCACAGACTGAGAGTTATACAGTGGAAGGAGAATTGTCTTCCAGCAACACAGAGTGTTTCAGGAAATGAATATCAAGATATTGTAATAGGTCACAAGCTGGAAAGTGCAGGTTTCACCTGCAGAACAGAGTATTTTATTGGCATGATAATCTTGTGATGGGTCACAGACTAAAGGGGGCTTATCGATATCGTTAATGTTTTATCGTCGGGTTCACGTTGTTAGTGACGCACATCCGGCGTCATTAACGATATCGCAGCGTGTGACACGTACCTGCGACCTTAAGCGACCTCAAAAATGGTGAATATCGTTCACCATGGAGAGGTCGTCCCAAACTCAAAAATCGGTAAGGGTTGTTTTTCGTTGTGGTTCGTTGCTCCTGCGGCAGCACACATCACTGTGTGTGACACCGCAGGAGCGAGGAATGTCTCCTTACCTGCCGCCGGCCACAATGCAGAAGGAAGAGGTGGGCGGGATGTTAATATCACGCTCAGCTCCGCCCCTCCGCTTTGATTGGCTGGCCGCTTAGTGACGTCGCAGTGACGTCGCTGTGATGCCGAACGTCCCTCCCCCTTGAGGGAGGGATTGTTCAGCAGTCACAGCGCCGCCGCCGACTAGGTAAGTGCATGTGACGCTGCCATAGCGATAATGTTCGCTGCGGCAGCGTTCACATGATTTCGCTTGCACGACGGGGGCGGGTGCTTACATGCGCGATATCGCTAGAAATTGCTAGCAATATCGTCGCGTGTAAAGCCACCTTTAGAGTTACATAGTAGAAGGAGAATTGACTTCCATCAGCAAGGAGCATTACAGGAAATGAATGTCGAGATATTGTAGTAGGTCACAAGCTGGAAAGTGCAGGTTACAACTGCAGCACAATGTCTCTCTCTCCTGCTCATGCTTTTCCCATTCAATTTAAGCAATTTCCCATTAATTTCATCCAATTTGTGCCCTCCAGACCTCCTCGGGGGGTCTACCAGAAAAATGCTCGAGTTTCCCATTGACTTCCATCATGCTCATTACTTGAGATGAGCACTCGAGCATTACAAATTTCTTGATTCGACGAACGAGCACCCGAACATTTTAGTGCTCACCCATCCTAGTCACTAGTGATGGGCGATTGTGCTCGCAAAAGCTTATTACTCTATCGAGCCTTGAGCAATAGAGTTTGAAAATGCTTGCGTTTCCCATTGACTTCCATTATACTCGGTGCTCGATAGAGTAACAAGCAGTGGCGAGCACACTCGCTCATCACTAGAGGTCACCACAACAAAAAAGATAAATGCAAAAATCTGCAAGTAAATTAACCTAATGCAATAATTTGTGTTTTACTGAAATATGGTCAGGTTTCTATGAGGCTTGAATTTTTTTGACTTGTTGCCAGGTATACACATATCGATTCATATCAACAGTTTAGAATATTTACCTGGTCAGAAATTATGAGGAAAAAGCCCCATAGATTTTAGCTTATGTCTAAGCTATTTTTAAAATATAACATGCTAGTTCACAGGAGAGTAATACTTCCATCTCACTTCCTCTACTAAAGTCCTCTCCCATGAGAGCAGATATGGTTACATAATATTGTAGCTCGGAAGTGCACAGACTCCAGATACATGGAATGACAGAGATTTTTAGCAGTACAAGTGAACCAGCTGCTTAGAGTTTTATTACTGTCACTTCCAAACCTAGCTTTTAAGTATCATTCAATTTCCAATACCTCAGAATAGATCACAGAGAAGATATGGGTATTAATGATATACAAAATTCAGAAAACTCAGGGTATGCCCTTTTGTATTTTTCCTATACACTTCTTTATTGAATTTGAAAAAAAGCTAAAAACAAAAATGAGTTTCAAATTTACAAATGCTACAAAAAAGCATGTAAGAACAGAATGAAAAAAATGCATTAAAAGTGTTGTTTAATTATGACAAAAAAAATGGGTGATGGAAATTATGAGTAAATACGTCATCTGCTAAATTTCTCAAATAGCTTGCACCAATTTTCAGTTTCAAAATGACTGTGAAAACAACTATTAAAAAACAACCTAGCGTCTCTCAATAACCTAGATGAACTTTCAGAATACAAATACTAACTGCAGGGTACTGCAGCTCAGCTTTTATTCACGTCAAGGCGTAGTCTCAAGTTCTTATTGTTTTAATTAGACTATATGAAAATAAACAAGTTTGCAATAGACTTGCTTATTCTATCTGCTGTAATCCTCCTGTAATTAGAGACTTTACCTTTTTTGAACAGCTTGATTCCACGGTACCTGGCTGAAAGATCGCAGTAATTACATTCCAAAAAAGAAATGAACTCTTAACTAGGGATCCGCTAACCTGAACCATAAAGTTCAGGGTCCATAGCGGACACTTTGTGTCCGATGCTGAATCCTGAACATAGACTTTTGACTGTACGTCTGGATTATGTTGTGGTTTGTCACCCAAATAAAGCTTGTGGAAAGGTTGCAGAGCAGGGAATCAGCAAGCTTTTAGGCTGTGGGCACTTCCAGAGCCATGGCAGCCATGCCAATTAATGGCATGGCTGTGATTAGCCGGCGCACCCTGTGACTCGTCTTGTATAAAGGCCGGATCACGGTCTATGGCACCATTTTGCTATGACTATAATAGAGAGAGTACACTGTTGGAGTAAGGGACAGTGATAGGTGCAGTTAGGAAAAACAAAAGTACATTGTAGGAATAGGACACTGCAAAAGTGAGGGACAGTGTTAGATGCATGTACAGTAATTCTAAATCAAATACAGCACTGCATCACACAGCTTTGCGTAGTGGTCAAAAACACCCAGCATATAGGCAGTGTAGTCTATTAGCAAAAAACAGAGCATTTTCTAACGTGGCTTGCTGTGTGAATATCTCTGAAAACTCATACTGCGTTGCATTACGCAGCTTTGCATAGCGGTCAAAACAGCTGCATACAGGCTTTGTTATAATCGTTTTTTGTATACAGGTCATCTATTAATCTAAACTTGTTTGTGTGCCAAAGAATGAGGACAACATCTAATAGGACATTTGGCCGTGGTGGTGCTGTTGGTAGGGCCAGAACATGTTGACCTGGTTTTAGATTATATGGATGCCAGTGCATCTAGTTCCTTTGCATTGTCTTCCATCCAGTCCCCACTTGAAAGCTCAGAGTCGTCTGCTAAGTTCCATGGTCATCTTCGTTCCACTTCAACCCATTCAAAATCAAACAAGCAGTGTGAGTCACAAGTCATGCAGAAGTCACTTATACTTTTTGATTACTCTGCAGGCTTACGTCCCATGGCCCATCAACCTGGCCCTGCCCCAGAGGTGAAAGAGACTGATGCCCAGCCACTTGTTGTGTTGGAGCTTGAGTCCGTGGGAGGACTGGTGGACACGGTCTACAGATCAACACACCACAGCTTAGAGCAGGGGTACCCAACACATCGCTCGCGAGCCACATGTGGATCGCCTGCTCCTAACATGTGGCTTGCCTGCTCCTCACATGTGAATGTACAGGGCCACGGGGCCATCTGTTTCTCAGGGCCAGCGGCTATTGGTGGGCAGAGCAGGCAGCTGATCCAGGGCTCCCATGCTCTGAGGAGCCCCCAGCTTTTCAATCATAAACTTCAGCGATAGTACAAGTTCTGTACTATCGCTGAAGTTTCCGAAGTTGCAGAATGACCTTTGGTGACATCACAGTCATATGACTCACCTAAGGTCCTAATGCTGCACTGTGAGAGTCTAGGCCTGCACATATACCGTGTCAAGAACCTGGAGACCCCGCCTCTATTTAAATATATGTGCGTCTTTCAGGTGCGCATACATTTGAACAATATGGCAAAAGGACTGAAGCAAAGGAGCTGCTCAGCACCGCACCGACAAACCGTCATCACTGGGGCTGGGGCTGCAGAGATGAGAAGGACGTGCAGGCACAGGTAAACGCTCCAGCAGGAGCCGAAGAGGACATGTAGAATAATTTTAGATGAGGGGGCTGTGGTGGGGGAGGAGTGGTGTTACTTTATAAGTGACAATATAGGGCAGTGAGGGACTTTTATGGGGCACATTATGGGGCAATGAGGGACATTATGGGTAAGTGGGGGACATTATCAAGCATATTGGAACATTATAGAGCAGTGGGGGATATTATAAAACAAATTGGGGCATTAGGGAGCAATGAGGGACATTATGGGTGAGAAGGGAACATTATGAAGCATATTCGAACATTATAGGGCAGTGGGGGACATTATAAAAAAAACTGGGACATTATAGGGCATTGAGGGAAATTATGACGACACAAGATCAGCGATAACGTGAGATTGCTGCCCGTACCCAAAGAGAGAATGAGCATTTGAGAAAAGCCACCTTCCGCGTCAGAGGGCCGTGGCACCGGGGCCATGTGAGGCGTTTTGACCCCGATAAAGGGTAGGGTTGGGCATAGTATCAGTGTCTGTGAAAGTCAGTGATGTACCACTGCTGTCAAGAAAGCTATACCACCTCTCCATTTCTGCTACACAATTTTTAACTGCAAAAAGTGCAGGCAATTCTTTGGGACACTGTATCAGTGTCTGTGAAAGTAAGTGACGTACCACTGCTGTCAAGAAAGCTACCCCACCTCTCCATTTCTACTATCCAATTTTTAACTGCAACAAACAGTGTCCAATTTGTTCACAAACAAAATTAGTGGCAAAAGGTTAGATGCTGGTGGAAAGGGGAACAGGCGTGTTGGAAAGTGAAAAAAAGTTTGTGTCCGTGGGGTAGGTGGTAAAGCAACAGTAACATCTTCTGAAGAAAGACCATCTTCCAGCCAAAGTAAGATGTCTACTACTTTCCATGGACAATCTGATATGATCCCTTTGTTACGGAAACGACCATTGCTACCAAAGGTAGATGAGGCCCAACAACTGCAGATGCTTGAATGGATCTCAAGTGCTTCATCAAGTGGCCTCTCCTCCACCTCAACTTTAACATCCCAAAGACTCCAGTCCTCTGAGTTGTCATGGGGTAACAGAGATGGTTGAGTCTGCAGAGCTGTTCAGTCACACTATAGCCTGGGAATCAGAGGTCTGCTCCAAAGCTGCAGTGAGTGCAGACAAGGAAATGATCTGCACTGATACCCAGATGCTTTGTGAGTCAGATTCAGGCCCAGATGAAGGTTCTGAGCATAATGTAGACCCTCATTCCCAAACTGTAACTCCTCTTGGTGGAGACAATGAGGAACATGCTGATGACAATGAGTCTAAGATACCTGATTGGAATGTCAACTTAAGTATTCGGTCAGGACAGGAAGAGGTTGGCTCTGAGGACGAGGGGAGTGCGAACACACAGGGTGATGATGAGGTTGTAGATCCCACTTACTGTCAACCCACAGTCAGGCAGTCGATGAGGTCAGCAGAGGAGGTGGAGGAGGATGCTGCTGACGACGAGTTTAGGTTGCGCCTTCCTGGACAGAGACGGAGTACTGGAAGCACATCAACAACTGCATCCTCAGCCACAACTCTGCCTCTGAGCAGAAGTTGGGGTGGCTCTGCAGGTCGCATGGGCTCTAAGCCTTGCCTAGCCTGGGCCTTTTTTGACATCGCAAAGGATCTCTCAACTCATGTCATCTGTAAGATTTGTCGCCAATCTCTAAGTAGAGGCCAAAAACTCACTAGTTTGAGTACTTCGTCCATGAACCGTCACATGGATATGAAGCATAAGTTGCAGTGGGAAGCTCACTGTGCTACAATGCGGCCTAGAGGAGCGGGCCAACGACTGTCTGCCCCTTCAAGTGCATCCGTGTGCTCTTCATCCTCTGTAACTGTGGGGACAGCAGTCACACATGCTTTTGGACGCAGACCTTCCACCTCTTTACTCGCAACAGGCAGTGTGATTGGCAGGTCGTCAGTTGTTTTGGAAGTGGAAACAGCTGCTGGTGTTGAGCTCTCTCAGACATCGAGAGCACCACCTTTGGATGAAGGCAACATTATGTCTCCGCCTGCACTTTCCTCACAGACCAGCAGTTTGCCAGGGACACCCTACTCAACGCCGTCTCAGCACAGCAGCCATCCCTCGGTCCCTCAGATGTGGACAAGTAAAAGACCAATTCCTCCTAGCCATGACAAAGCTAAGAGGTTGACTTTCAGCATCTGCAAGCTGTTGGCTACAGAAATGCTGCCTTTCCACCTGGTGGACACACAGGATTTTCGAGACCTTATGTACGTCACAATGCCCCAGTACCAGATGCCCAGTCACCACTACTTCTCCAAGAAAGGTGTGCCTGTGCTACACCAGCATGTCGCACACAACAGACCAGTAAGCATGGACAGGGGTGTTACATGTCGCTGACTCGGCACTGGGTAACTATGGTGAGAGATGGAGAAGGGTCTGCTGTACAAGTCTTGCCGTCCCCATGAGTTGTGCCTCAATCCTCCGTATGTAGAAGTTCCTCAACTGCTTCTGCCTCTTCCACCTCATCTGGGTCCTCCACCTCTGCCCAAAGCCTGTCTGGTCAGGTCACCCGCGTAGTAACTGCGCACAAGGAATCCCGCACAGCTCCTTACTATGCTGGCAGCAGAGCTCAACGGCATCAGGCAGTCTTTACGTTGAAATGTCTGGGAAATGTGAGTCACACAGCTGACGAGTTGTGGTCAGCTCTGGAGACCGCATTTCAGCAATGGTTGTCTCCACTCAACCTGCAGCGAGGGAAGGCCGTGTGCGACAATGCTGCAAACCTGGGTGTGGCCCTTCGCCGGGGCAATGTAACACACGTGCCTTGTATGTCTCACGTGTCGAACCTTGTTGTCCAGCAATTTTTAACCCACTATCCCGGCCTACATGGGCTTATGCAGAGGGCATGGTCACTACGTGTGTTCAAACACCGCAGCTGAATGACTTGCAGAAGTCTTTCGGCCTGCCAGTTCACCGTCTGAAATGCGATGTGCCGACACGCTGGAATTCGACTCTAAACATGTTGCAGCGACTGTGGCAGCACCGCAGAGCCCTGGTGCAATATGTTATGACGTATAGCCTGGGCCAACGAGATGCAGAGGTAGGGCAGATCACGCTGCTGGAGTGGTCTCAGATCAAGGACCTATGCACCCTTCTGCACAGTTTCAACATGGCGACGAAGATGTTTAGCGCTGACGATGCCATTATCAGCATGACAATTCCAGTCATTTACATGCTGAAGCACACTCTAAACAGTATTCAGAGTCAGGTGGTGGGACAAGAGGAAGGGGAGGAAGTACAGGAGGATTCATATGCGGAAGGGATACCAAGATCTACAAGGTCCAGACGGTCAGCAGCACCAAGGCAGCATGCATGGGACGGTGGGGGAGAGGGATTAACAAGGGCACATGGTAGCAGCCAAACTGTTGAGGAAGGTGCAGGAGCCCAGGAAGAAATAGAGGACAAACTAGCGACGGGCATGGAAGACTCAGCAGATGAGGGCGACCTTGCTCACATTTCTGTTGTACGAGGTTGGGGGGAGAGGGCAGAGGAAGGAAGCATGATTCTCACCTCGCCGCCACCAACACAACAAGGACTTGGTCCTCCCTGATGCGCAAGACACATGAGCGCCTTCTTGCTGCACTACCTACAACATGACCCTCGCTCGGATTGTCAGAATTCGAAGTAATGCTGACTACTGGGTTGCCACACTCTTAGATCTCCAGTACAAGTCAAAATTTGGCGAAATAATTTCTGCCATAGAAAAGGACGCACATATGCAGGAGTATCAGCAGAAGCTGTTACACAATATGAGATTGGCTTTTCCACTAAACACCAGTGGAGCACAGAGGGAATCTCACAGTTCTTACTTGCCAACCATGGGACTGTCTGTGGAGACACGGGGGTCAGTGGGTGCTCTCGTCCGCTGATCAGGCCACCTTTAGAAAGACAGCATGGCCCAGGGCTCATCCCAACTGAACGCCAACCTCCTTAATCTTGGGTGGAACACTACTCAGTCAACACAGGGTAAGGGAATCACAATATTAAGACTTTATTGGGTCCCCAAACAATTAACAGCACATAACACATAACCAGAAAAACACACAAATGTAACAGGCAACAGTTTCTCACCCTTCCGCTGGCTCACCAGGGATTTAGAATGTCCGTGCCTCAGAACTTCCAGGGCTACTTACTCCAAACCAGCAGCACCCCTCTTTTGGCGGGCACCTACCGAGAATGGAATAACGCCAGATTTAGGAAGCTGGCTGAGGTCTGCAAAGTCTGTAGCCAGGTGACCAAATTGTCCCAACCTGGGAGTCTTCCTTAAGTAGACTCTGGTATGATGATGTGATATATTCCTGGCAGCCGGTGTCGAAATCCCTAGACTGTGGTACGGTCTACAATCGGAATCGGAGTCCCTAGATTGAAGCCATGTAGCCAAGTGATCCTCTAGTCGGAGCCAAAGTCCCTAGACCGAGTCCACGAGGCATCCTGGTTCTGATCCCGTAGCCAGCTCCTAAAAGCCTAGATTGGATCATGCAACATCCATCAACAACCTGGTGACTCCAAGAAGTCCCCTTTTATAGCCATAGCCTTCCCTTAGGATATACTGTGCCCTTATCGGATTGGTTGTACAAGGTTCCTTCTCTTATTGGATGAATTTCAAGCTGTATGGATAATGTTCATTTAAATGATGTGGACAGAAAGACTGAGGATATTTACATGTAGTCTGCAATCCACAAACTGACAATGGCCACTGAGGTAATTTACATTAGATTAGGAATACAATGGGTGTCTAGCCTTCAGTGGCCAAAAACTTCAATACTAAACTCCCAAGAGTCTTGTAGAACAATGAGGGATTACCCCTATCTATAAACAAACTGTCTTCATGTCTGGCTGAATTTTAAGAAAGTTAACCCATGCTAGGCACTGCGTGTCCATATCGTCACACTGTCGAGTCATCATCACTCAAACCGTACCAGCAACACCGTATCTGGTGGTAACAGTAATTTTATGGAATCGTTTCATGAATTTTTTAGACGATCCTTTGCAAGGCCACAAGACACAAGAAGTCTCACACATAGTCAACACCTGGAGAGGATGATACAGGAGAATTTCCAAGTGAATATCGATGCCATGACTCTGCAACTGGAGCCTTGCTCATTTTGGGTTTCCAATCTGGAAAAATGGCCTGAGCTTGCCACTTATGCCTTGGAGATCTTGTCGTGTCCCGCAGCCAGCGTTCTCTCGGAATGTGTCTTCAGTGCTGCTGGGTGTGTGCTGACAGATAAGCGCACGCGTCTGTCCAGTGACAATGTGGACAGACTAACGTTCATCAAGATGAACAAGTCATGGATCCACAAGGACTTTTCTACCCCTGTGTCATCCTGGGGAGAGTAAAGGCTTGTGTATTTTTGATTGTGCTTCATGCAAATCAACATGTTAAGTTTCCAACTGTGGGACAATTGATGCCACTGAAGTGGTGTCTGTGGCCCAATTTTTTTAAAAAATAGAGACTCTTGTTGGAGTCCCCTTGCTGTGTTTTTCATGATTTTATAAGGGCATGACATGCCTATATCTGTGTCTTCTCCTCCTTTTACTCGTCCAGCTCTTTTCTTTCAGCATGAGTATATGTACTTGTCACTTTTTCATGTGTTTGTGGTGTCTTCTGAGTTGTTTGTCACCTTTTGGACACCTTAGCAGGTGTTGTTTAGGTGTTTGTATGTGTTTGCCTGCCATTGTTTTCAATGGGGTTCGAAGGTGTTCGTCGAACGTTCAACAAACACACCCGCCGTTCGATGAACTGAACTGAACTCGAACACTCGGGGGTGGATCATCTCTAGTCATTAGCACTAGTGCTAGGTTGGGGGTCTGTCAGGTTTCCGGGTTTTCCAGTCCTCTTTGGAAAGAGCTTGCCCTCGGTTAACATGGAGTTTTATGTTCTGTTGCCCTACTTCCTGTCCAGCTGCTTAAAAGGCCGCCTCTAAGCCTAGTCCAGTGCCTGAGTATACTGCTTGCTGTGTGCTCCTGCTTTGCTGCTGCTGCTACTTGATTACCTTTGGATCCTCCTGAAAATCTACCGACCGACTCTGGACCATACCCGGTTTCTTCAAACTGTGCCCGGACTCCGTCTGCCGTCTTTGGTCAGTACGTCTGCCCGGTTTCTTCCGGTTCATAACCATTCTGGACTTTCATCCCGTACGGACACTTCTGGACTTTACCGCTTGCCCCTTGTGTCCCGGCTGCGGCGCATTTAGGCCTTCCGGGGTTGATTGCCGGACAGTCCCTGTATAGGGGTTCGCTCTGGTGGTCTCCCTGGGGGAGTCCGGTGCGTGGCCCCGGGAATTCCCTTCGCTCCGTTTCGGAAAGGTATTTTCATGTGTTTGTTATACTGTGTATTTCCGTTGTGTATTTACCGTGGTTACATATCATAAACATCTTGTACCACAAACTCGTCTCTGGCTGTCATTGCCCTAACGCTATCGAAATCCTCAAAACATACAATAGTATTACATTATACTCAGGCCAATAAGAGGATTTCGCTGGGGCAATGACTGAGACACGAGTAGATCAGCTCTTTTCTATGATTAACTCCTTGCAGCAGGAGATGGAGGTGGTGCAGACTAAACTTAGAGATGTGGAGACACAGCTGGGCCATGATCACCAGGTACTGGGTCCGGCTATACAGGATTTGCAAGTCAGAGTGGAGGCTCAGGAAGCCGGCCCCACTACGTCCGTCTCAGCTGCCGGTATGCCTAGGTTACCCCCATTCCGTTTCAATGGTGACCGTAGTCAGTTTCGTGGATTTGTGAACCAATGTATACTGTTTTTTGATGTACATGCTGATTATTACCGTTCTGACCGGTCCAAAGTGTTATGTATAATTATGTTATTAACCTCACGAGCACTGGCTTGGGCTAATCCTATGATAGAGAACCGGGACATCCGTTTAAATCACCTGGAGGACTTTCTGACCGCAATGGCGCAGATGTTTGATGATCCGAATCGCCGTGCTACCGCTGAATCGGCTCTCCTTTCCTTACGTCAGGGAAAGCGTTCTGTCGTTGAATACGCCACTGAATTTAAGAGGTTAGTGGTAGACACCGACTGGGGAAACAATGCATTATTGTCTGTTTTCAGAAAGGGTTTGTCCGGTACCATCAAAGACGAGTTAGCTCGTTCCGAATCTCCAGGGGATTTTGAACTGTTTCTCCAGCACTGTGTGCGTATTGATACCCGCTTGACGGAACGTAGACAGGAAAAATGGGCAGCTGTAAACCGTGTGAACAACTTTGCATTTCCTTCCAGAGAACCCGCTCTCAGGACGCCACGGGAGGCCGAGGACGTTCCTATGCAAGTGGACTCTCTGCAAAAGCGAGAGACCAATGAACGTCGCGAACACCGGCTCCGTGAGCGTTTGTGTTTCTATTGCGGTCAATCGGACCATTTCTTGATCGACTGCCCGAAACGTCCGAATCGCCCAAATAAGGTATTGGCAGCCATGGCAGAGTGTGACAACACGGACGCAGAGTCCGATATCTCTGAGGCAAGTGGACACCTGGATGCGGTATTTCCCTTGACTGTAATGTCAACCTCACCGAAGGACTCGGAAGGGAAATATACCCATTGCTCGCTCCCCATTCAGATCCGGTGGGAGGGACAGCTAATACCTACCTCTGCAATGATAGATTCTGGGGCAGGGGGAAATTTCATGGACTCCTCTTTTGCCAGGAAACACGGTATCCGGACTCAGCAAAGATCCTCACCGGTTACCATGGAGACGGTTGACGGATCTCCGTTAATCTCTGGACCAGTTGATCGGGAAACCGTACCGCTAGAATGCGTCATGAAGCCAGGTCAGCAGGAGACCCTTGTTTTCATGTTAATTTCTTCTCCTCATTTTCCGATTATTCTAGGTATTCCGTGGCTACGGTCTACAAATCCGGTCATCGATTGGGAAACTAAGAAAATATCCTTCCCACCGCAGAGTATTCCGACCATTAGTCCAACTGTTCCGGTTCCAGTAACACCGAATACGGAGGGCACTGTACAGGTACCTGTTCTACCCCCGGTGTATAATGACTTTGCGGATATATGCGACAAAAGAAAAGCCGATCGGCTTCCCCCGCATAGACCGTATGATTGCCCCATAGACTTACTCCCAGGGGCGGAGATCCCGTTTGGTCATGTCTACCCGTTGGCGGCACCTGAGCTAGAAGCACTAAAAGAATACATTGATGAAAGTCTAGCTAAGGGATTTATTCGTCCGTCTACCTCACCAGCAGGGGCACCCATCTTTTTCGTGAAAAAGAAAGAGGGGACTCTGAGACCCTGTATTGACTACCGGGAACTGAATAAAATAACTATCCGGAACCGGTATCTGTTACCGTTGATTCCTGAGCTATTGGAGAGGGTCCAACAGGCAAAAATATTCACCAAATTGGATCTCCGTGGGGCATACAATCTACTCCGTATACGTCCCGGAGACGAGTGGAAGACCGCGTTCCGATGTCGGTATGGACATTTTGAGTACCTAGTGATGCCTTTTGGACTTTGTAACGCTCCCGCGACTTTCCAGCATCTAGTTAACGATATTTTTAGGGACATCATGGACCAATTCATGGTGATTTATCTGGACGATATCCTAATCTTTTCTGATTCCCTACAGGAACACCAGGAACACGTCAAGACCGTACTTACCCGGCTGAGGGAAAACCACCTGTACATCAAACTGGAGAAATGCGAATTCCATTGCTCACAAATACAATTCTTAGGTTATGTCATCTCTCCTCAGGGACTGAACATGGAGTCTGGCAAGATACAAGCAATTCTAGACTGGCCGGAACCGGGGAACATCAAAGAGGTACAACGCTTTGTCGGTTTTGCCAACTTTTACCGACGTTTTATCCGTAATTTTTCAGAGATCGTTCGTCCCATCACTCTGTTAACCAAGAAAGGACAGAAGTTTGTGTGGTCCGCCCAGGCCCAGGAAGCTTTCCATCGTCTCAAGGTTTGTTTTACCTCAGCGCCTATATTGGTACATCCGAATCCCGCACTTCCCTTTATCGTGGAAGTCGACGCTTCCGACTACGCATTAGGGGCCATCCTTTCTCAAAGGACTGGGGACAAGAGTCTGTTACATCCGTGTGCTTTCTTTTCCCGCCGGTTGTCCCCTGCAGAAAGGAACTATGACATTGCGGACAAGGAATTGTTAGCGATTATTTCCGCTTTCAAGGAATGGAGACACCACTTACAGGGAGCCGCGCAGCAAGTGATAGTACTCACAGATCATCGTAATCTGGAATTTCTTAAGTCTGCCAGGTGCCTGTCTCCACGGCAAGCCCGTTGGAGCCTATTCCTTAACCAGTTCAATTTTGTCGTTACATACCGTCCAGGTTCACGTAATGGGAAAGCCGATGCCTTGTCCCGAATCCACGCCGTGGACTCCGTGCCTGGAACCCCGTCTCAGACCGTGTTATCGGATGCCAATTTCGTTGGAGTAATCCAGGACCAGGACTTGTGGAAGGACATCAAGCTGGCCTATGATGGTGACGTATTTCTTGCTGCCCCCCCGAATGATGTAACTCTTGTTCTTCGGAATGGTGTGTGGTTGAGAGAGCGACGCATTTATGTCCCGGAGGCCGTAAGACTTCGGGTTCTCAAGTTGGTCCATGACTCCGTGTTGGCTGGTCATAGGGGGGTACAGAAGACGCAGGAATTTCTGAACCGTTTTTTCTGGTGGCCTACCTGTTTAAAGGACGTAAAGGACTATGTCCACTCATGTGTGGTTTGTGCCCGGTGCAAGGTCCCTCGTGTGGCTCCTACAGGACTCCTCCAACCGTTACCCGTGCCATCTCGCCCTTGGGGGTCTATCTCAATGGATTTTATTGTGGAGTTGCCCGTCTCAGACGGTCACAATACCATTTTAGTGGTGGTGGATCGGTTGACTAAAGCTGCTCACTTTATTCCGTGTGCCGGTCTTCCCTCAGCCGCAGAGACAGTGGATCTGGTTATCCAGAACGTATTCCGATTGCATGGGGTACCAGACGAGATCATCTCTGACCGGGGCATGCAGTTCACGTCTAGGTTCTGGAAGGGGTTTTGTACGGCACTCCAGATTGATGTCTGTTTGTCTTCTGCATACCATCCTCAGACAAATGGGCAAACCGAACGGACCAATCAAACCCTGGAACAATACCTTCGCTGTTATGTCAGCCATCTGCAGGACGATTGGTTGAAGATGCTTCCGTTGGCGGAGTTCTCGTATAACAACACTCAGAGCAGCTCCACTAAGGTAACGCCCTTCTTTGCTAACTTGGGTTACCATCTGACTATTTTGCCTAGGTCACCGGTTGCGGTCTCAGTGCCTGCGGTGGAGGACAGATTGACAGAGCTACGACAAAATCTGGAGGTTCTGAAGGACACTGTGGCTACAGCTCAGGAGCGTTACAAGAGGTCGGCAGACGTTCACCGGAAACCGGCACCCATGTATAAGGTAGGGGACTCTGTATGGTTGTCCACCAAGAACCTGAGATTGGGTGTCCCTTCGCAGAAGCTGGGACAAAAATTCATCGGTCCGTTCAAGATCACCGGGATCGTGAGCCCTGTGGCCTGTCGGCTGCGGTTACCGCACCATCTAAAGGTACACCCGGTCTTTCATGTTTCTCTCCTCAAATCCGTCTCTCCCAATACGTTTCATGGTCGTGTCGTGCCTCCTCCTCCGCCTGTGATGGTCGACGGCGAGGAGCAGTTCGTGGTTGAGGACATTATTGACTCCCGGTTCCATCGTCGTCGGCTTCAGTATCTGGTACGTTGGCAGGGGTACGCCCCCGAGGACGATTCCTGGGAACCGGTGGGTAACATTCGAGCACCCCGGAAGATCGCTCAGTTTCATCGACGGTACCCGGACAAGCCGGGCCCTGACCCGTCCTGAGGCCGTTTCTGGGGGAGGGAGTAATGTCAGGTTTCCGGGTTTTCCAGTCCTCTTTGGAAAGAGCTTGCCCTCGGTTAACATGGAGTTTTATGTTCTGTTGCCCTACTTCCTGTCCAGCTGCTTAAAAGGCCGCCTCTAAGCCTAGTCCAGTGCCTGAGTATACTGCTTGCTGTGTGCTCCTGCTTTGCTGCTGCTGCTACTTGATTACCTTTGGATCCTCCTGAAAATCTACCGACCGACTCTGGACCATACCCGGTTTCTTCAAACTGTGCCCGGACTCCGTCTGCCGTCTTTGGTCAGTACGTCTGCCCGGTTTCTTCCGGTTCATAACCATTCTGGACTTTCATCCCGTACGGACACTTCTGGACTTTACCGCTTGCCCCTTGTGTCCCGGCTGCGGCGCATTTAGGCCTTCCGGGGTTGATTGCCGGACAGTCCCTGTATAGGGGTTCGCTCTGGTGGTCTCCCTGGGGGAGTCCGGTGCGTGGCCCCGGGAATTCCCTTCGCTCCGTTTCGGAAAGGTATTTTCATGTGTTTGTTATACTGTGTATTTCCGTTGTGTATTTACCGTGGTTACATATCATAAACATCTTGTACCACAAACTCGTCTCTGGCTGTCATTGCCCTAACGCTATCGAAATCCTCAAAACATACAATAGTATTACAGGGTCACTAGCACTAGTTCTTGGTTGGAAGTCACTTACCCTGGGCTGTTGCTCATTTCTTCTCTTGTGTCTTCTCTGTGGGGGTTCCGTATCACTGGAGTAGGAGGAATAAATAAAAGTAGGGTCTTCTCACGCATTATTAGTATCGGAGACAATGATGGCATATGCCTCCTCAACTTAATACAGCCTTTGGGACTGGGATGAGTGGGATATTGTATTTGATGTGTGTGTAAAGTAGCTAAACTTTATTGGTTTGTGTGTGTGTGTACATGCATGCATCTGAGAATGTAAACTTTCTTTATTTGGTTCTTAAAAGAGTAGAAGAAAAGAATCTAGAAAGAAAAAGAGAAAAATTAAAGGAGAATATTAAAATTTGGAAAGAGGGTGAGTAGGGAGGAAGGGGGATTGGGGTCAGCTGGAAAAGAGCAGGGACAGAATGGGACAAGAACAAAAAAATAAAAAAATCTTTACTCACATAACCAGAGGAACAGCAGTAGGGACAGGACCACTGATCAGAGGACCCAGCAGGAGGGAGCAAGACCAGGCTCAGAGGGCAGCAGGAGCATGATCAGGGGCAGCAGGATCACAATCGAAGGACAGAAGGAAGCAGCAGGAGCATGATCAGGGGACAGCAAGAGTCAGCGCAACCATAGTAGGGATCGGACGATGATCATCAGAACCAGCAGCAGGCACCAGAAGGGACACGATCGTGGTAGCAGCAGGAACTCGGGGAGTGGTGTCATAAGCAGAAATAGTTTGTGGCACCCCAAATCCCAGGAAGATCGAAGAGCAGATGGTCACAGGGACCATTCTCCTCAAGTTTCCAAATTGGAACAAGGCTGAGGAGACCGGTCACAGCGGAATCAAATCACCACTCTGCACGTGGATTGGAGCAATTGCGTGTCACAGTATGATCGCTCCAATCAGTGCTGGAAGGAGGACGCTGTGGTTGCCGAGCTCCAGCCTATGATCGGTGCTGTTGCACCGATCATTGCTTAAAACATTGAGATTGCTGTGATTGGCTGTTTGAACAGCATATCATAGTGATTGTAGATGCTGGGTGGTATACTAGCCCCCTGGGGTCAAGCTGTCAGTAACATCAGGCACCATCATTCAATCGTCATTGCTATGGACATGGTGATCGTATAAATGCTAGGATGTACCCATACGCCCTTGGTCGGCAAGTACCTCTGATCTAGGACATATAGGTATGTCCTTGGTCGTGAAGGGGTTTAGGTCACCACTAAGTGGTAAAATTATTTATTTATAAATAAATAATTTTAAAAAAATGGTGTGGAGTCCCCCTTCTTTTTGATATCCAGCTAAGGTAAAGCAGACAGTTGGCAGCTAGTATTATCAATTTGGAAAGGCCCATGGATATCTGGCCCTTCCCAGCCTAAAATAGAATTTGTCTTGGACTCGCAACACACATCCGTTTTTTTTGTACGTGTGCAGTACGTATTTGCACGTACCGGAGACACGTACACACGGAGACCCATGTTATTCAATGGTAGAGGGCACACGCACGTAAAATCACACGGAACATGTGTCCGTGTCGTAAGTACGTGTGTGCGCTTTTCTACACGGACGACATGTCCGTTTTTTGCCGGCAACACGCAGGCACGGACCCGTTTTAGTCTATGGGTCCGTGCCTGCACGGACCGCACACGGAGTATGCCCGTGTTCAGCACGTATCGTCCGTGTCCGTTTTTCATCACAAAATTTGAAACACTTGTTACTAATCTATCAGGTCAATTGTAGGCCATTAATTCTGGCGCCAAACATACATTTCCTGTTTCATTTGCACGCCAGACAGCAGCTGGGCACCTGTCCTCTCACTGCAGGGGAACTTTAAGCACAGAGAACACCACAGGTACTGAGCATGGCGCCCAGAATCGATACAGAGAGGCTGATTGGAGAAGTAGAGAGGCATCCAGAGCTGTGGGACACACGTGTTGATGGCTATCATGACAGGTTAATGGTGGAACGAGCATGGATGTCTGTGGCAGAGATAGTCTACCCAAGGAATGGATGGTCTCAATGTACCCCATGAAAGAAAAATAGATATGGTGAGTACAGATATTTGCATTGCTTCTGTCTTTACCTACATGTGCTCATTCTGTAGGTAGATTAGAAACATATTTGTATAGTTTGTTTGGCATGTATTAATGGGCCTGACTCATTTTGAGATACACTGGAGACTCACAAACAGGAGAGTGTATTTTTTTTGCCTTTTGAAGTATTCATTGCAGTTTACTAGTAATGTCAGCATGTGTATATGTGGTCTGCAAAGCATTTTATGCATGTACAAAAGGCATTTCAGGGTGGTCAAGCCACTATTAAACATGTGTGGGGTTTTTTTTGGTTTGCATTTCTGTGCTTTTTCTGTTGCAAATGTGCTGTGAAATGTCTATACATTTTGAGTTGTATTTCTATGTTTGGTTTATTATGCATGTTCCTTGGTGTCACCATGTCTGGAATGGTAACAGTAATGTGTAGTGTATAATGGAAAATCTATGTGGAACATATGGCACTTCATGGGTTAGTAGTCATTTTGTTTCTCCTGGCTTTCTGTAGGTTTTTTTTTTTTTTTGGATATTTAAAAGGAGATAAATGATTATTCAGTGGTTTAAGATTTTTACTGGTGAACTTGTTTACTTTCTCATGCTTATTGTGTTACTATATGAGTGTTATGGGTTGTTGTTTTCATACACATGGATGTGTGTTCCTATTTTTTACAATTGCTGCAATACAAGACTAATGTCTATTTTTTTAAATCTACAATTGTTAGAATTTGTGACCTTATTTTACAATGTATTTTTTTTTTATACAGTGGATCTTGTCAAATGGCGATGGCGGTCAGCCCGTGACCAGTTCAGAAGAGAATATAACCCAGTGGCCACCACAGCTGCCGCTGCAAAGAAGAAAAAATATGTCCATTATGAAAAACTGAGCTTCCTTATGCCCATTATGGAAGTACCAAAGTAATTTGAAACCATTACATCACATGGTGATTTTTTTAAAAGGCACACATTAATTTTTTTTTTTTTTGTCATCAAAGTACAGAGGATAATCTGGAAGATAGTGAGGAAGCCCAGTCAGCAGTATTAACAGCGACCTCTGCTTCTGAGATGGAGCCAACCTCATATGAACCTCCACCAATCCCCAACACCAGCCAGCCAGACGCAGAAGAAATGTCCTCTGATTTGGGTTTGGGAACAAGTCAATCCACTAATGTAATTGCAGGCCAGTCTACAGCCCTTCACCAGTTCTTGCGGACAGTAGTCCACAGCAACATGCAGCCACACAGCCAAGAATATCAACTAATACCATACGCACAGTAGCCCAATCTATCCGTGGTCGCCGACATAGGCGTTATGAAGATTTACGTTCCCTGCCAGATATCATTGATACCAAAATTGTACACATGATGAATTCACTGATACCAGAGAGTGATGGAGAGAGATTTTGCCGCTCCCTTTCTCCCTCTCTTGTATTGGTTGCACCTGATAGGCAGGACAGATGGAGGGCGTCCTTAATAACACTAATATCTGCTACCCAACGTGAGCCAGAACCCATTTATTGTTTTGAAGTGATAGAACAATGGAGAGCCAATCCACGTGGTCCACACACAAACACAACTCAACAAACTGTGGAAACCCAAACAGAAGAACATTTCTCTAATTTTCAACTTAATCCTATAGTGCAACAAACACATATACAGTGTCCATCTTCTTCTATGAGAAGTGATGTACAAATTAGGCCAACAGTTGTCCCACACCAAACAGGTACATTAATGACACAAAGGCCATCTCAACAGCCAACATTTGTCCCACAAGTACCCCAACAAACATCCATACAAAACCTCTTTTAACTATCCTAGTATTGTTAGTAATGTTCATAGACTACCTCAAATGTTTCAACAACCAACAGCCTACCATGTTCCTAATAATCTACAACAGTACTTTCAACAACAGACTTACCCAACTAACTTCACATACACACATACTCAGCCTCTTCCAACACATCAATGTGTACCACCTACACTTGGTCTTCCATCTGCTCAAACAACTGCCTCATTATTTGTTCCAAGTACAACAACTGTTACTAGTGGAAACACTGATCAGTCACTCACTACAACATCTACTGTTGTGCAGCAAACATATTCTGTAGATGTCAATGCAATGGAGCCTACACAGGAAAACATCACTAGCCTAGAGGATTTAGTTGAATCATAATGTGATATTGTATGTATTATTTTACATTTTGGTATGTTTTCTGGGGTATTGCTGGTGGGAAAACATATCAAAATGTAACACATTACTTACTCTATATGCATGTGGTCATATTTTTGTTTTCCTTTACAAAAATTCTATAGAAATTACTCTATCACTTCAAAAACAATACCTGCCTGTTAGAATGATGCCTTGCTCTGGACATGTTGTTTGGACCATCCATTAGAATAAACTGGTTTAGGGAAAAAATGCACGCACATAAACTACTACACTAACATTCAGACACCTTTATTATTAAAAATCCAGCCACTATGCAGTATCTGCATATGCAAAACCAATAGAAAAGGTAGCCAAGGACAATACAATAATAAAATATAGAATTTTTATTAAAGATAATGGTAAAAACAGTACATGCAACAGGGAGTAATGAACAAAGTGCCGAGGACCACAAGACTCAGCAAATGGGTTTGCAAACAGAAAATCAATAGATTACATAGGGATAAAGGTATATGTTACATTCTAAATATCTGTCCCCATAATGGGTATAGCAGTAATTTAGATGAATGTGATCTACAGGCAGATCATATGATATAATTAACTGTTTGCATATCACTAAAAGGCATAAACACAGGCAGGAAAAGCCAAGGAAAAATACCAAGGAAATCCCATCATAGGGGTAGATTACCTGTCGCCATTAGCCACTGCGGAGCCACACCAACACGTGTTTCGGCTGTAGCCTTCGTCAGGGAGGTGTGGTAACAGGTAGCAGGATGGGGAGGGTATTTATGGTGATATACACCAATGAGAGGACATCCAGGATATAAATACATGGTACACACTGCAGGGAGGACAAACAGCCAGCTGACAATCTGGATCGCATCATCCGGGGGGCGGGGCCGGTGACGCAGCGGCCGAAAACACATGAAAACCACATGATCTCAGCCGGTCACGTGACCGGGCCCGAACCCGGAAGTAGACAGCAAGCCGAAAAAACAGGTAGCCGTATCCACCCCCATGCATGCACATCCCAGAGCAGTTGTTTGTAAATTGTAAAATGTGAAAACAATAAAGAAAATAGAGAAAATAGAAGGACGTTCTAGGGGGCGGGGCTGATGACGAAAATGCCCATAATGCCACTGCATAGTCACATGGCCATGGGCAGTCACATGACCGGGCCCGAACCCGGAGGTGGGTAGTAATACAAAATAATGCATATAAAATGTAAAATACTGGCATGTACTTGAGAGAGTGAAAGAGTACTTGTGATATAAAACTTACTGCAAAAGATTATAAGTGAATACATGAAAAAGTATATGTGTATGTATAAATACAGTGCCTACAAGTAGTATTCAACCCCCTGCAGATTTAGCAGGTTTACACATTCGGAATTAACTTGGCATTGTGACATTTGGACTGTAGATCAGCCTGGAAGTGTGAAATGCACTGCAGCAAAAAAGAATGTTATTTCTTTTTTTTTTTTTTTTTTTTTTTAAATTGTGAAAAGTTTATTCAGAGGGTCATTTATTATTCAACCCCTCAAACTACAAGAATTCTGTTTGGTTCCCCTAAAGTATTAGGAAGTATTTCAGGCACAAAGAACAATGAGCTTCACATGTTTGGATTAATTATCTCTTTTTCCAGCCTTTTCTGACTAATTAAGACCCTCCCCAAACTTGTGAACAGCACTCATACTTGGTCAACATGGGAAAGACAAAGGAGCATTCCAAGGCCATCAGAGACAAGATCATGGAGGGTCACAAGGCTGGCAAGGGGTACAAAACCCTTTCCAAGGAGTTGGGCCTACCTGTCTCCACTGTTGGGAGCATCATCCAGAAGTGGAAGGCTTATGGAACTACTGTTAGCCTTCCACGGCCTGGACAGCCTTTGAAAGTTTCCACCCGTGCCGAGGCCAGGCTTGTCCGAAGAGTCAAGGCTAACCCAAGGACAACAAGGAAGGAGCCCCGGGAAGATCTCATGGTGGTGGGGACATTGGTTTCAGTCAATACCATAAGTAACGTACTCCACCGCATTGGTCTCCGTTCCAGACGAGCCCGTAAGGTATCTTTACTTTCAAAGCGTCATGTCAAGGCTCGTCTACAGTTTGCTCATGATCACTTGGAGGACTCTGAGACAGACTGGTTCAAGGTTCTCTGGTCTGATGAGACCAAGATCGAGATCTTTGGTGCCAACCACACACGTGACGTTTGGAGACTGGATGGCACTTCATACGACCCCAAGAATACCATCCCTACAGTCAAGCATGGTGGTGGCAGCATCATGCTGTGGGGCTGTTTCTCAGCCAAGGGGCCTGTCCATCTGGTCCGCATCCATGGGAAGATGGATAGCACGGCCTACCTGGAGATTTTGGCCAAGAACCTCCACTCCTCCATCAAGGATCTTTAGATGGGTCATCATTTCATCTTCCAACAAGACAACGACCCAAAGCACACAGCCAAGAAAACCAAGGCCTGGTTCAAGAGGGAAAAAATCAAGGTGTTGCAGTGGCCTAGTCAGTCTTCTGACCTTAACCCAATTGAAAACTTGTAGAAGGAGCTCAAGATTAAAGTCCACATGAGACACCCAAAGAACCTAGATAACTTGGAGAAGATCTGCATGGAGGAGTGGGCCAAGATAACTCCAGAGACCTGTGCCGGCCTGATCAGGTCTTATAAAAGATGATTATTAGCTGTAATTGCAAACAAGGGTTATTCCACAAAATATTAAACCTAGGGGTTGAATAATAATTGACCCACACTTTTATGTTGAAAATTTATTAAAATTTAACTGAGCAACATAACTTGTTGGTTTGTAAGATTTATGCATCTGTTAATAAATCCTGCTCTTGTTTGAAGTTTGCAGGCTCTAACTTATTTGCATCTTATCAAACCTGCTAAATCTGCAGGGGGTTGAATACTACTTGTAGGCACTGTATCTAAGAAATATGTGTATGTGTGCATACACACATATATATGTGTGCACACACATCTATGCCGACAAGGCACATGTGAGTATATATAGTGATGTGAATCATATAAATGTGGAAGAAAAGTAAGAAGTTATAAAACACATGAGTGCACATATAATGTATCACTCATATAGAGTGGAGTGTACGCGTGTGTATACTCATGTTCACACACATACCACATGTGTGTGAGTGTATATGATAGTGTATGTGTATATATGTGATAACAATAAAAATACAGATGACATGCACATATATTGCAACATGCCCATAAAAAAATGAGAAAATATACAAGTAGAAAATATCTAAAAAATATTTGAAAGCACAACATACTTCCATAGATAATATATGATAGGACAATGTAATCGTGTGCATAATACACAATATGTGAAGATTACAATGACAATATAAACAAAGTGCACTGTGAAAAGTACATGCATATAAATATGTAAAAATGAATTCTTCCAAAAAGAAACGTCTGAAGAAGCAGGTAGTAAGGACAGCTTTAATAATTCATATTTCCTCTTCCGCAAAGATGTACACAATGACCCAGGCATATGAACTAAATAAAAAAGAAAAAAGTTAAAATACAATACAAGCAACAAGATAAAAAATCCCATCACAATCACAACTCAATTGATGTGGTGAGACCAGATAAAATATATAAAAATGCAGACGGTTAGAATCAATACCTAACATTAACGCATGTGCACAGGAGGAATCATATGTCAGGAATGAATTACGTGTTGAGGAAAGGGGCAAAACAAAGGTTCTCATTGAGTCCCTTTGGGTGAACCGTATCAAGGGTCCAGATCCACTTGCACTCCTGTTGTGCCAGTCTTCTCATCACGTTTCCACCGCGAATATTAGAGATAATATGATCGATACCTATAACCCTCAAAAGGGATTCATCACAATTGTGGTGCTCCTTGAAGTGTCTTGGGATTGATTTCAATAGGCTCAGATTAGTCTCAGTTTTTGCAAGTCTGATGTCGCGGACATGTTCACGAACTCTCACCTTCATTTCTCTGCTGGTTAAACCAACATAAAGGACACGGGCAAGTCGCATAATAAGTGACCGCACGTGTTGAACGGGTGATACTGTGAGTGATCACAAATGTCTTAGTGGCATCAGAGTTAACAAAATCACACCCACATTCGGACAGGCTACACACTTCCCGCATGGCTTACATCCCCATTTGGGAAGAGATGTAACTGAGAAATAATTCTTTGGAATTGATTGATAATGGCTAGAAACTAACCAATCGTTAAAATTCCGTCCTCGTCTTGCTGTAATACTTACAGTTGGTTCAATGTATTGTTTGATCACAGGATCTGTAAGTAATAGAGGCCAAAATTTCTCAAAACATTGCCTCATTTTTGCCCAGTGGGAGTGGTATTTAGTGACAAATCTGACCCGTTCAGTTTCTTGACGCCTATGGTTCCCATAGAGTAATTCCTGCCTTTTAGATGTCCATGCCCTTTCATAGGCCATATTGACTGACTTCCCACTATATCCCCGATTACAGAACCTCCTCTTCAGCTCTGCAGCTTGAATTTCAAAATCATGTTCAGTTGAACAGATACGTTTGATACGGAGGAATTGGCCAGTCGGTATTCCACGGAACATTTGAGGAGGGTGCGAAGACTTAGCATGGAGAAATGAATTTACCACAGTCTTTTTCCGATGTACATTGGTCTGAAGAAGATTAGATGAATCACGAGTTATACATTCATCCAAAAAATCAATTGTGTAAAAATCAAATTTATAAGTCAAACGTAAATTCAAATTATTATTATTCAGGCATTCAAAAAATTCTTTGAGCTCATGCTCAGTGCCTTTCCAAATAAAGAAAATGTCGTCAATGAAGCATGTCCAAAAAATGACACGCTCCATTGACACCCGTGACTCATCTGAAAAAAGGTCTCTCTCCCACAGCCCCAGGAAAAGGTTGGCATAGCTGGGCACGCAAGCCGCGCCCATCGCGGTTCCCTGGAGCTGTAGGAAAAAGGAACCATTAAACGTAAAAAAATTGTGATATAAAACAAATCTCAACAGACCAATGATGAATTGTGACTGTCTAAAATCCAGATCACTCATTTGAAGAAACATTGTGGAGGCATGTATACCCTCTTCATGACGAATACTCGTATACAATGCCTCCACATCGCAGGTTACCAACAACATCCCCTCCTCAATGTATAGGCCATCAATTTTCCTCAAAAAATCAGACGTATCTTTAAGATATGAAGGGAGGCTCTCAACCATGGGCTTGAGTTGACAGTCAATATATTGACTTACTTTATCCGTGAATCCACCAATGCCCGAGACTATTGGTCTTCCAGGTGGGGTCTCAGCATTTTTATGTACTTTTGGCAGTAAATACAATGTGGGGACCACCGGATCAGTAACAGTCAGGGCCTGAATCAATTTTTTATCAATAATCCCATCTTCCATTGCTTCATTAAATAATACATCCAAAGATTTTCTAAAAGATAATAATGGATTGTACGTAAGTTTTTTATAACAAGCTGAGTCTCTCAGTTGTTTATATACTTCAGCTTCATACATTGATCGTGGCCAGATCACTATGTTTCCGCCCTTGTCTGCCGGCTTAATAATTACATCGGGAAGTTTTTTAAGTTTATTAAGGCTTTGTCTCTCCAAAGAGGTGAGGTTATCCCTATAGATGGCATTAGGGATTTTCCTCAATTCATTGGCTACAGATTTAACAAAAATATCAACAGTTGGACAGACAGACAAGGGCGGAAACTTAGTGGATCTGGGTCGGATAGAGTCAGGGATCTTACCTAGGCTACCTGAATTGTGTTCCTCAGCCAATTCCTCCAACACTCTAACAGCTGCCATCTCTTGGGAAGTTGGAAATAATTCTCTCGTCCCTTAGATAGAACAGAAACATCTGAGGGGGACAATATATGGTCAGAAAGGTTGATTACCTTGAGATTATCAGTAGTATTTTCAGGAGTGGCCACCTTGAAGGGTTGTTGTTTATTGTGCCACTTCCTTTTGGTGCCATTATTAGACCGAGTTGTCATAGTGTGGATTGAGACATCCGATTGGGCTCCAGATGAAATTGATGACACAGATATTGATCTCTCTCTAGATGCGGGATTTATGGACTTTTTGTGCCAATACACCCTGTTGTTCTGGAGATCCAATAGATCCCTCTGTAATTTCTTAGACTGGTTCTCTTGGATTTGTTTTACCCACATATCAATATTAGTTTCCATTTGTTGATTAAAATTATTGACTTGTGTGACAGTAGCCGTGCCAGTGAGAACACCAATCTGTTCATTAATGGTCTTCTCAATGGCACTAAGACTTTCCTTATTGAGACCAATCAATAATTCTATAAATTTCAAAGATGTCTCAGTACAGGCATCCTCCCACTGTTTAATAAAATTCTGATCTGTAACAGGAAACACTGGAAAGATCTGAATACGAAGACCTCTTGGTATCAATTTTTTCTGTAAATAATTTTTCAAAAATCCCCCATTCCACCATAATTTTGTCCTCCTGTGCATGAGCGTCTTGAGACTTGTCTGAATTTCAATAGTATTGCTATATCCGTCTGCATGAGTAATATCACAATCATTACTGAAAACCTTGCTAAGGTGGTCATTCCTGGTTGATTCCCTGGATCTGTAATCCATTTTAGGGCAGACCACAGAATCTGTAAACACAAAAAGCAGAATGAATACCAAATTGTGTCGCCACAAGGAGATATACACAAATAAACAAAGAAAATTAATAAATAATAAATAAGCAATCTCCAAAATGGAGTCAGACTACTACGCCAGAACAAAACCAATAGAAAAGGTAGCCAAGGACAATGCAATAATAAAATATAGAATTTTTATTAAAGATAATGGTAAAAACAGTACATGCAAGGATGAGTAATGAACAAAGTGCCGAGGCACCACAAGACTCAGCAAATGGGTTTGCAAACAGAAAATCAATAGATTACATAGGGATAAAGGTATATGTTACATTCTAAATATCTATCCCCAACATGGGTATAGCAGTAATTTAGTAATTTAATCGCCCCCCGGATGACGCGATTCAGATTGTCAGCTGGCTGTTTGTCCTCCCTGCAGTGTGTGCCATGTATTTATATCCTGGATGTCCTCTCATTGGTGTATATCACCATAAATACCCTCCCCATCCTGCTACCTGTTACCACACCTCCCTGACGAAGGCTACGACCGAAACACGTGTTGGTGTGGCTCAGCAGTGGCTAATGGCGACAGGTAATCTACCCCTATGATGGGATTTCCTTGGTATTTTTCCTTGGCTTTTCCTGCCTGTGTTTATGCCTTTTAGTGATATGCAAACAGTTAATTATATCATATGATCTGCCTGTAGATCACATTCATCTAAATTCATCTAAATTACTGCTATACCCATGATGGGGACAGATATTTGGAATGTAACATATACCTTTATCCCTATGTAATCTATTGATTTTCTGTTTGCAAACCCATTTGCTGAGTCTTGTGGTGCCTCGGCACTTTGTTCATTACTCACCCTTGCACGTACTATTTTTACCATTAATTTTAATAAAAATTCTATATTTTATTATTGTATTGTCCTTGGCTACCTTTTCTATTGGTTTTGTTCTGGCGTAGTAGCCTGACTCCATTTTGGAGATTACTTATTTATTATTTATTCATTTTCTTTGTTTATTTGTGTATATCTCCTTGTGGCGACACAATTTGGTATTCATTTAGTATCTGCATATGATCTGGTCCCATACTTGTATTCCAATAGTGTCAAACAAATTATGTTTGCGTGACATTATTGCATAATAAAGTATGGTGTTTTGTATGGGCTAATGTCCCTGACAAAATTGTTTTTAAAAAAAAAAAAAATACAGGCTGTATTGCAAAAGATAACATACCGTACATACATAGGTAAAATAATAATTCTGGACTAATTTTTTCAACAACAATTTGCCATATTTTTATTAGTCATGTACATTCAGTAGTACTGTTTTTAGAATAACAAAAATTCCTGATGTTATAGCTGTGACGGGGTGTACATCAGAGCAAAGAGAGACAACAGGCCGAGGATGATCCAACAGGTTTACTAACAGGAATACAGGAACAGCACACGACAAGTCCAAATAAAACAGATTCGGGGGCACCTCCCGATAATCCAAAGTGCCAGATCACAACGTAATAGTCCTTTTCAGAGTCCCAGAGAGTTCCACACAATCCCACGGGCCGCCACACAGGCCTAGCTCGGTCCGTGTCCACAGCCACCCAGGCTGGGCTCCTGCTCTCTTCAAGTTTCAGCTCACTCTGAAGTTACAAAAAGGGAAATGCATTGTCTGTGCTGCTTGACCAGCCCACCATGTTTGTTCAGGGGGTAGGGGTCACACATCCTATCATCAATGGTTTGGTCCATCACAGGGCTCCAATATGTCTGCCAGCCACAGTAGATGAAGGGATCCCCTGCTGTAAAGAACAATGACTATTCCTTCACTGGCCAATGCAATTACAGATTAGATACACAACTCTGGAAAGAAGAGGACAGGCTATTTACATAATCACATTAGATGCCAAGACTACAATTGTATGAGAGACACATTGAGACCAGTAGCTCCCCCAAGAAAATACATGAATTACAGCTAATACAACCAGGGAAATATACATATCATGACATAGTATCACAGCATATACAGTGAGAGGGTAAATTACATCTTCACAATCCCTCCCCCTCCCAACTTGTGTACGTACTAGGGACCTCTACAGGTCACTGGTTAAGTACACACAGGCAGAGCGTTACTTACATGTGGATTCATGCAGCCACGAATTGGCATCGTAGCTCTCCCACATCATTGCCCAGGAGAACAGCTGCAGGCAGACCACCCATCACCCCAACCACACATCGCCTGACCCCAAAACCAAAGTTCAGATCCACAGTGGCTGTGGGAATAGTCCTCCATTGTCCACCAGCCAGTTCAATAACAATCCCAGGTCCTCTATGGATTGCCTCAGGCCGAACCACTCGGGGATCAGCCAGTGTGAGGAAAGCTCCCGAGTCACAAAATCCAACAAGTCTCTGTCCATCCAGCACAACCTCCTGCAAGTGCTTACCTCGATGAGCAGAAGTCGTCATAACTGCGGGTCGCACCCCGTAAACTCCTGGTGGTGCAACATGGGGGGCTGAGTCACTAGGCCAGTCCTCACATAGCGGTGCCACATCTTCCTCCATGGCGCTGGGCTGTAAATAATTAACAATCCGATTGGGTGCAGGATCAGTCCTCATTTGAACAGCTGGGCAGGAGACTCGCCGATGCCCTGGCTGTCCACATTGATAGCATCTGAGCTGGGTCTCCCTCCATCCGAGGCGTCCTCTTGGGTAAGGGATAGGGGAACTTGGAGGCCGGCTCCCACCTGAAGGTGCTGTAGGGGTTTGAGGATGATTCCTCCATAGGCTGGCTGGGCATGAGGCCTGCAAATGCCCGGGATGCCTACAAACATAACACCTGCGCTCTGTTACTTCCTCTCCCCGGCGTATTCCAGAAAGTGCAGTAGAAGCAACTGGAGGCACATTAACACGGGTATCAACATGTGGTGGCTTAGCGGAACGGGGAACAATGGGGACAGAATAACTGGAGGCATCCGGTGTTGTGGAGCTGTTAGGCGTCTCTCCATCCTCCAACAGAACCCTCCACTGAGGCTTGATGGTGAGAGCCTCATCAGCGAGAGCAGCAGCTTCCTCCACTGTCGCTGGTTTTCTCTCACGCACCCATTCCCGGATCTCAGCGGGGCACTGGGCAAAGAATTGTTCTTTTAGGATGACCTGCAGGAAGGTCTCCCAAGATAAGGCCTCCTCTGCCTCCAGCCAGCGATTACATATTTGTTTGAGTCTATGAGCATATATCTTAAAAGACACTTCCCCATCACAGGCTAAAGCACGGAACTGAGTCCTGTAAGTGTCTGGGGTCACAGCATAATGTTCTAGAATAGTCTGTTTAATATCCGCATACTCACAGTTCCACCGAGGGTCCATAGCTCTATAGGCTTCAGCAGCTCCCCCCTCTAGGAGCCCAACCAGATGCCGGACACGCTCCCTGTCCGGGACTTCCATTAATCGACACTGATGCTCAAAGTCCTGGAAGAAGCCCTCAATGTCGCCTGCAGCCTCATTAAACGGCTTAAAGTCTTTGCGGGACACCCTGGGAAGTTCCCTCATGATGGGTGCTGGGGTTACAGTCTGTCTGGAACCTCTCGCGGCTTCCACAGCGAGCTCCTTATCCAGCAGTGCCATCTCCTCCATCCTGCGCTCCTTCTCTTTAGCTCCACGCATGGCCTCCCTCTTATCTTCTATGGTGGCCTCATCTCCAAGCAGTGCCATCTCCTCCTTGTACCACACAACCCATTGACTTTTTTGGGTATTCACCTCCGGCTGCCGTCTTTCTTCCGTTTGCTGTGAGGATCCTTCCTCCACGTCATTTTGCGAACAGACTCCTTCTAGCGCCTCAATCAGCTGCTCCTTGGAGAGTCCTTTGAAACGAACTCCTACTTCACGGGCCTTTGATTGCAGGCTCCCCAAAGTCCAGGTCTTGTACTCTGCAGTGCTGGTTCCTGATGTTGAGCCATTGTCCTCCATTCCTTCTGCTCTGATCCCAGCGCTGCCAACCAGTTTGTGACGGGGTGTACATCAGAGCAAAGAGAGACAACAGGCCGAGGATGATCCAACAGGTTTACTAACAGGAATACAGGAACAGCACACGACAAGTCCAAATAAAACAGATTCGGGGGCACCTCCCGATAATCCAAAGTGCCAGATCACAACGTAATAGTCCTTTTCAGAGTCCCAGAGAGTTCCACACAATCCCACGGGCCGCCACACAGGCCTAGCTCGGTCCGTGTCCACAGCCACCCAGGCTGGGCTCCTGCTCTCTTCAAGTTTCAGCTCACTCTGAAGTTACAAAAAGGGAAATGCATTGTCTGTGCTGCTTGACCAGCCCACCATGTTTGTTCAGGGGGTAGGGGTCACACATCCTATCATCAATGGTTTGGTCCATCACAGGGCTCCAATATGTCTGCCAGCCACAGTAGATGAAGGGATCCCCTGCTGTAAAGAACAATGACTATTCCTTCACTGGCCAATGCAATTACAGATTAGATACACAACTCTGGAAAGAAGAGGACAGGCTATTTACATAATCACATTAGATGCCAAGACTACAATTGTATGAGAGACACATTGAGACCAGTAGCTCCCCCAAGAAAATACATGAATTACAGCTAATACAACCAGGGAAATATACATATCATGACATAGTATCACAGCATATACAGTGAGAGGGTAAATTACATCTTCACAATAGCAATATAGTTATATCACAATAGCTTATGGGGACCACAAACACAACTAACCAACAAAAAAAAAACAATTATACCTATGTATGGTCATTTTCTCTTTTGTAATACATATGTGTTTGTGCTTATGTAAGCAAGTGATAAAAACTATAACAATGTCAAAATTATACATAACTATGGCGATTTAAACTAAAATAATCTTTAAACTGATTCCTCACTTGTAGACCAGAAGTGAACACAGTGGTTCTAAAGCTGGGTTTACACACTGCAACATCGCAAACGACATCGCTGTAACGTCACCGGTTTTGTGACGCAATAGCGATGTTGTTTGCGATGTTGCAGTGTGTGAATCCTATCAGCGACCTGGCCCCTGCTGTGAAGTTGCTGGAAGTTGCTGATCACTACAAGTCGTTCAGGACCTTTCCTAGGTCCTTTGTTTCCCGCTGTGCAGCATGAAGTTTCAGTGTGTGAATCCTTTTCAGCGACTTTGTTAGCAACTTCCCTTTCAAAAGGCTGCTTATCAACGTCCCCAACAACCAGCCAGGTCGCTCTGCAGGTCCGGATCGCTGGTAAGTTGTTGGCCAGGTTTGCCGGGTTGAACGCTCACCAGAGACTTAGCAGCGACTTATGGAGATCGCTATTGCGTCACCAAACCGGTGACGTTACAGCGATGTCCTTTGCGATGTTGCAGCGTGTAAACCCAGCTTAACACTACCATTCTCTACAAATGGTGCATTTAAAGCAGGCAACTCCTCAATGTCTTCGTCATTGCTTTCATGTAATCTACAGTAATTATGTAACACTACTGTAGCTTTAATGACAGCCTTGACGGTGGTTGGTTGGAGTTGGATGGTGGTTTGATAAATGCGTCATCTTGAGGCCAAAATGCCAAAGGCACGTTCAACATAGCAACGTGCTCTGGCAACTTTGCTATTAAATAGGGCTTTTGATCTGTCTAGCCCCCTTCTGGGATATGGACGCATCAAATGCCTAGACAATGCAAACCCCTTATCTGCAACCATTAAAAAAGGAACAATAAGGCCATTAGTACCAGGCAATGGTCTTGGTGCAGGCAAACTTAAACTATCAGACATTAATCGTCTTGCTAAACATGAGCTTCTGAAAATGCGTGCATCTGAGGCACTGCCATAGGTCCCAATATCAGCAAATAAAAAGCAGTAGTTTGTATCTACCATGGCCAAAATAACTACAGAAAAAAAACTTATGATAATTAAAATATCTTGATGCAGAGTTTGGTGGTTTCTTCACTCTAATGTGTTTTCCGTCAATGGCGCCAATACAATTTGGGAAAGCTGTTTTCTCCAAAAATTCATCTGAAATGTGCATCCATTTCTGTGTTGAAGGCAGCTGCATGACATGATGCCTAAGGGTCTCCCATAGCACAGTGCAGGTATGCAGGATAATCTTGCCAATTGTGGACCTTCCCAATAAGAATTCGAAATGTAGACTGCTGATGGATTGCCCAGTTGCTAGGTAACTGAAATAGAATAAAAACATGACATTACTTTGACTATTCATGTAAGTTGTATTTCACACCAAATATTTGTATCATCCAATGACTGGCGAGATACTGTGTATGTTGTTTTTTTTATTTCTTTGGTTGGGAAAACATATGTGATCTTTACTTTCCATATTGGAAAAATATTTATTTTTGTGTTTAATAAACAAGCTTGTTTGATTTATGCCTCTTGTTTCTTTAATTTTTGTAGAGATAGAATGGTAGATGTGACTTCTCAGATCTTATTTTGAAATTGCACTGTGGTTATGTGATCAATAAGTTTTCTACAAAGGCCTTAATTTTAAATTACATAATTTCAACAAAATGATGCCTTAGCGACTTAACATGCATTTCAAAATAACAGATAAAGCATGAGTATACATGACAACACCTACTGTAAAGTCATCAACAGTCGTTCCTCAGGGGAGATGCTGAGGCGCATAGAGGTGTCCTGATGCTTCAAACGATGGTACACAAGGCCAAGGATGTTGTCAAATTAATTCATGGTGAGATGGCAGTAGGCTTGGAATTTAGGTGGGAATTTCCGCATTTCGCCATATAAAATATTAAAATGGCCATGTGTTTGCCTGAGCTTCACAAGGGGGTGAATCCACATCCTTTTCTCCAGTGGTGGCTCTTCTTCAATCATATGTTGCCTAACTCCAAATCTCTGAGATATCAACCAGAGCAAATACATGGTTGCTTCATTGGAGAGAGACATTTTGGAGTGTGTCTAATGTGAGAATGAGCTCTGAAGCCATGTTTTTTAAGGTTTTTTAAGCAAACTAAACAAATTGGGTAGTTAATTGACCAATTTAACACACCAGGAGCATATTATGAAGGGCTAACAAGGTTGTTTGTGTGAAAATACGTATCTGAAAAAACGGACGGCACACAGACTGCACACATACGTATTGTATGTCAATACGGACATTCCACATGCACACACGGCTCACATACGCCATCACACGGATGCCATGCGTACCGGAGAAACGCCCCAAAAAAACGGAACACGGACCAGAAAAACGGACCGTGTCATACGGACGTTTTTTTTGCGGAAGTGTGTTTTAGGCCTTAGGGTATGCTCACATGAACATATGAATCAGACGAGTGCAATGTGAGAAAATTTCGCATTACACTCGGACCAATGTTATTAAATGAGGTAGAGAAGATGGCCAGCTTTTCTCTCATCCAGAATCTTGATGAGAGAAAAGTCGCAGCATGCTGCAATTGTCAATGCAACTGTCAGTGAGAGCCATGTCGCTCGCACCCATACAAATCTATGGGTGGGAGTGAAACATCGGACTGCACTTGGATGATATCCGAGTGCAGTGCGATAATCGCATCAGCTGACAATGGAGGAGATGGGGAGAGTAACCCCTTCCTCTCCTCTGCAGCTCCCGCCCTCTCCTCCATAGCTGTGATCTGATCGCAGGATTGGATCACAGTTGCATAACACTCTGCTCACAATAGGCAGGGAATATCCATACAGTAGTGGAGGGTTCCTAGAAACCGAATTACCAGTAAGGAAAATTCTATTGTCTCTAGTCACCCTCCACGACAGCACCACAGGAGGAGTGCCAACAGAATAGTTTCAGGGGGGGACAACAGCTTGAATGACCTTTCAACCGAAGACAAAGTCCTTATTAGAACTCAAATTTAATCTAAAATGTTTAATGAAAGTATGGACTGAGGACCAGGTGGCGGATCCGAAAATCTGTTAGATGGAGACGTCTGCTTTTTCGGCGCAGGAGACGGATACTGATCTGTTAGAATGGGCTGTGAAGTTTTCAGGAGAAGGCAGACCCTGGTTCTTGTATGTTTTCCCGATTGTCCTTCTGATCCAGTTGGCAATTGTACTCTTGGCGGCCTTCTTGCCCTTATTTTGACTATGTACATCCAGGGAATGGAACTCAATTTCCTTTTCATTAGAAGGAAGGTAATACTATGTCCTGGGACATGTGAAACTCAGAGACCACTTTAGGAAGAACGGATGGATCCAGAGGAGAAATAATTCTATTCTCGAGAATTCTCATGTAGGGTTCCCTTCTTGACAGGGCTTGAAGTTCGCTATTCATCTAGCTGTGGAGATCGCCACCAGGAAGGCAGTTTTCCAGGATAAAGTCCTTAAGTCTGAGGAGGTAACCGGCTCAAAGGGTGGTTGTGTCAACCTCTTAAGGACAGTGTTTAAGTTCCAGGGTGAACCAAGTTGATTTGTCTGTACTGCAACCTGACCACAGAAGTTATGAACCTCTTGATCCAATGGTGGTCTGCAAGATTTTGGTCTAAGGAGCTAATGACTGAAACTTTGACTTTGAGTGTACCAAGCTTGAAGCCTTTCTCTAGCCCATTTTGAAAAAATCCTATGGTTTGAGCCATTGTAGGATGGAATGTGTCTGAAATATTGGGTTTACACCAGGAGAAGTGATGGGCAGACTCGCAGATAAATGGGATCGGCGGGTCACAGGTTAAAAAAATATATAAAACAGGTTCTGGCCCAGAATTGATTCCAGATATGTGGCCAGATACCGGTCCCCATATAAGTCTATGGGGGCCAGAATTCAGCACTTAAACATGGTTAAAAGGGATAGGGGGATTGGAGCAGGTGCGTTATACTTACCACTCTCCGGCACACATGTAGCTGCTTCTGGGCTTCTAATTCTACTTACGGGGCCACTCATTATTGCTCATCCATATGCACTGCTTCCCCTGCCACCAGTAGTCCTGGAGCCTGTGATTGTTTACAGTCAGACGTGCCCCCAGCATGTTTGTGTGTCTGACTGCAACCAATCACAGACCCTGTCTGCAGCTTTCGATTATTGTAAAAATAATAAATTGATAAAGTGGCATAGGGTCCCCCCGCATTATGATGCCCAGCACATATAAAGCATACAGCTACAGGCTGCAGCCCCCAGCCATGTACTTATCTTGGCTGCATATCAAAAGAAGTGGAACCGCATGCAGCTTGCTTTTTTTTTTTTAAAGTGTTTAAATAAATAATTTAATAAGACGGCGTGCCGTCTCCCCTCCATTTTGATACCCAGTCATGATAGAGTCTGACAGCTGGGGGCTAGTATTTTCATGCTGAGGAGACCCATGGGCATGCGGTTCTTCTTATTTTGATACACATACACACGGCTAGGGGCTGCTTTATCTGTGCTGGGTAGCATAATATGGAGGAATCCTATGTCAATTGTTTTTAAAAATGTATTTAGTTTTATACCACGATAGAGCTGCAGAGTCTGTGATTGCAAGCAATCAGACATGCTGTCACACAGGCTGGGGGTTGTGTCTGACTGCAACCAATCGCAGATGCCAGGACTGCGAAAGCAGTGCATATGAATGAACAATAATGAGCGGCCCTGGAAGTAGAATGAGCAGCCCCGTAAGCAGTGTATAGCTGCGCTGGAGACTCGGTAAGTATAACGCGCCTTCGTTATTCTTATTTTCTTTATTTTGTTTTTCCTGAGTTGCCGGATCCGGATTATTATCTGGAGTTCCCTGAGAACTTCAGGCCCGAATCTGGCACGCGGGTACATTTGAAACCACACAGATCTGCCCTTTTACAGTCCAGATCCGTCCATCACTAACCAGGAGGTGAAAGTCTTCCATATTTTGCCATATATGGCATTGTGTTGTTGGGGTGAACTCTTAACCAGAGATCACTAGTTGCCTACTGCCTGGCCAAATTGGTATGGGCCAAGTGCATGCATAAAATAATTCACACCAGACACAGTCGGATATGAAATCTCTTCTTGACTCAGTAAAGATGGCACCGAACAGACTGAGGAGACTCATGCATCCTCTTGTTATAGGCTAGGGGCGTAAACAAGTTCAGATATGCACATTTAGTGGGACAGTTCATGGGCTAGCGAATGGGGAGATCCGTGTTGCTGTTGATGGGCGGGTCTGACCAGTGGATGAAACCATGACGATGGGAGGGACGTCATTTAGTGGATCCATGCTGATGGTTTGGTCTGTGATGTCATCTGATCTTTGGGTTGGTCTTCTAGCTTGACCAGGGGTCTTCCCTTATATGGCGGTCTTCTTTCATCTGGACATTCCTTGCATTCCAAGCAAGGTGTGGATAACAGGAAATGGCGGCCATCTTTATATTTGTGTCATGTATATGATCTGAAACCTGAATTATGTAAGGCAAATCGACATATTTCCCACAATCCCTTGTCAAGAAGTTAATTAAGTATGTCATCTTATGGCTCTCCTCAACAGTCCCCCCTAAATACTTTATTAACCTTCTGACCCTACCGTGGTCCTCTAACACATCAGCTCTAATGCTTTAACTGCAACCTTTTTTCGTTTTGCTATCCGCTATACAAGCAATACTAAGCCTTTGCCCCCACTGGTACAGACTGCTGATCAGAGAGTTGATCACATCCCGCACACACAGTTCACAGAGTCACAGGTAACTAGAACAGATTTATTTAATGCTGAAGAGCTTACTCAGAATTTGAGATTAATCGATTAGAAAGAGTAAGGCAATTGTAAGAATAAGCTTCTTACTGTTATGCTGCAGCTTTTAGCATTACTGTTTCTGAAAGGCTGATTCTCAGTCAATATCCGAGTGCTGTCCGCGTTTTCGAGACTTTTCTACCCGAATACACCTGATTGTATCACAACACTAATGGATCCCTTCTTGTCTCGGGTCTATAATCTACCACCAGGAGGCCTTTAACAAGATTTCCCTTACACATGGATCCGATTACCTTCAGTAACACAGAGTAGCACTTTTACGGCTTCAAATACCAACAAATAAAACAATACCAGTTACCTACAAGTGTATGTTATCCTTAAAAAGTCACTTAAACCCTTAAAATAATTGATTGGTTCAGGTCAGATAATGTTTTTCCCACCATGAGCCCTTATTTGTGTAATGTTCCTGTACCCATTGTTCCCTTATGGTTATTTCCCATGTATCATCCCCAATCTAGAAATTATCCATAAGGTTCTATGTGAGATAATCCAGCACTATGTGTGTTGTGACCCTCATTCTGCTGGTACGATGGACTATTTACAGTGGTTGTTGTCTCCAGATGGGTTTTCCCTCAAGCTTCATGGAAGTTGCTGTGGTTGGGATAAGCTGGATAGGTCCACCTGATTCTGACTCAGGGATCATTCTGACTTGTCTTTTTAGGGTCACCCAGTCTCCTGGCTGGAGACCACGTGCTCCTAACACTGATTTAGGATCTGGAATTGGAGGATACACATATTTAACACACTATACAGGCAGTTGTATACGGCTCGTACATCACTGGTCAGGATATCACACTGTATCTGAAGTATCTATGAGAAATATAATCACGTTCTAGGTACTAAACCAAAAATACCTGATGTAAAGATCGAATTATTAAGGAAAACGAACATTTGTTACATGATTTGCCAGCGTCCACCATTATCTTGTGGATCGTTACATGTTTATGTTATAATCATTAAAATTCCAAACAACATACACCCATGTGAGTATAGACACAATTAGATATTCCAATAAAGGAGGGGGCAGGGATTGGGGCAATAGCCCTAAACTCTCCCTACCTTGCAGCGGAGGTCGGCACCCTATAAGGCGAATTGGCGCCCCCGCTCACCGACGGCTCACCCCCCCTATCCCTACGCTGCTAAGCTAAGACATGCTGCTAATGTCAGTGAGGGAATATAGAAACCGTGAGATACAGGGGATAAAGAGGCATCAATATGCAATTATATATATCCAATTCATTCCCAAAGATTAAATATTCACTCTCTATATTTTACATAGCTGTTTGGTAGCTTAAATCAATATGATACAGCAAATTCAAGGACCAAACCCTAAAAGAAATTAAATACCTCACATGTATAACATGTACCCACTGTATCAATATAATAATAAGGGCAGGTAAAGTCATGAGGAGATCTCGTCCAATCACAGACTCCACTGTACAATTCACACTCAGGCTAATAAAATAACGCATATTTGTCAGACATTTAGCATGAAAGAAGCCCTCTCCCTTCTTCACAATGGCAGATGGGTTCATCAGGTACTGATCTCTATAGTGACCTCTGCTATAGAATATGTTCTTTTACCGCTTTGTAGGAACTCCATCTTTACATACCACCAGCACCATGAGTTTTTCAGCAGTAACGTTTTCCACACTGGATATGTTTCAGAGCAGGCCTGAAAAGAAATTCACTCAACACGCACAAAACTCATATAAACCTACTCATGGTAGATGTATATGACTAATCTGCAATCACCGGAGCAGTAGAGCGGATGAGGGGGGTGTATTTACGAGGTCTTTACAGTTTTTTCTACCTTAATAGGCACATGTCATACAAGACTGGATGTGTCTGGCCACCTGGGTACTGAAGCAGTGGTGCCGCCCATATCTTGTCCATCCCAACACCTTTGTCACATGGGTTACTTGGGCCATTATTGAGTAGAACGCTCATGGCAGAGAAAGCTTACCGCCCTTTATCCACAGACCTTCCTCAGTCACTGGCTCCCTGCGTCTCACACTCCGTTCCTTGCTGAATCGCTTGTTCCTGTAAGGATTTAAGAACACAAGGAGTGACCAATGTCACGGACGACGTGACAGGAGCCACCGAGGTACTGGTCTGCATTGGTAAAGGACTCTCAACTCTAGGCCCATTCACTTCTTCTTTGTTGTGCACCTGTGCGAGCATCTCCTCCGGCTGCTGCCTATATCCACATTTTGACTATCTTACCCCTTTCCGCTCTACAAACCACAGTGATCGCAAATCTTCATCTCGTTCTCCTATTACGATGAGAGAGGAGTGGTTTGATTTTTATTACCTCATGTTGTGTAACCTCAGCATATCCAGTGCAGAATCAACCAGCATCTTGGTATCTGGATCCATCTACGGAAAAACTCAAAATCTGCATTAGCAATGGGCTCATCTGAGACATGTTCAAAACCTGACAATTCTTGTTACATCAGAGCAATCATGAGATATATGTCTGTCTGCTGTATCCTCCTTACAGATGAAAATATAAAGAACACTTAATAGAAAAACCCAATCGATGAACAAATTAAAACCTTAAATAATACGTGTGACTTTCCACATCATCTTCCCCCCCTTTTTGAATCTATTATCCAAAACATAATTAGATTCAAAAAGTGTGTGGCCCCAGAGCTCTACATTTAGGCATGAAAGTCACATTGTATAGATTGTACCTAATCAGGAACACCAGAAATATTGTTTTTATCTGTAACTTAATAATGGAAAACCCTTTCAATGGCTTTTATAACCTTTGCTTGGACCACAGAAATCTGCATTGCAATCATTCTTTCTATAAAAAGAAAGCAGATTATTCAATACATTAAATATAAAACACAGAATTCCATAAATCATCCACATTCCTTAAAACAAATTATTGTAATTATTAATAAATACATTAATAAGTTATTATATTATTATTATTATTATTATTATTAATAATAATAATAACTATAATGTAGCACAACCTGGATGTAGGGGCGTTCATTTTTGAAACATTGAGGAGATTATCAGCATCTCTGTGATACTGTCCTATAACTTGAAGGGATAAAAGAATCTAGAACAAATAAACTGGCCATGTGGGAAAACAAAATGTTGATTTGCCATAGAAAAATTATCTAACAGGCTTCTATGCTTGAAAAGCTATCAATGAATCTAAACATGTCCACAGTTAACTTTTATTTCTTTGGGATAAAATTAGTAAAATAAAACTATTGTCAATGACCTTTTTCCAATATAATTTGCAATGAATTAAATGCAGGAAGCCCCTTTTTATTTTTTTCTCTTTTTTTTTTTCTCTTGGGCTGCTCTCACAATAGATCGAAGGTGAGATGAAAAGCCTGCCCTACAGGTTTTCTTTTTTTTTTCTAAAAGTTGCTCCTTTCTCCAAAAGCTAAAAGCACGCTGTTCATTTTCCCTGGACACGAGTGATATCTCCCTCCTTCTGTTGGATTTTTTTATTACTATTTATTTATTTTCCTTTCTGCAAGACATGGATATCCCATGGATATATTTATCTATTTATTTTTTTTTTAACATTCAACTCTCAGGATTATTCGCCACATTCGTAATTGGAATATGTATTATTTATCATGACATCTGCCGCAAAGGTACGTTTATTTTAAGGTTTTTCTCTTATTCTTTTATTGCTTATTAATTAATAAGATATTGCTCCTTGTGACTGTCCTGACTCAATCCAACCTGCACACTGGATCTATATTAAGTGTCTTCCACAACTACCCAATCATTCAATATTCCATCTTTTAGTGCTATAAACATTTACTAACACTTCATGTTATTCAGTGGCTGCAGTTTTGTCAGCTCCACTGAGGCCTGTAGAAAATGGCCCCACAGCACGTGATTTCCTTCTCTTTGTTGGGATTGCAGCATCATGTGGGGGGAGGGGAAGGTAAACTTTTTCTTTCTCAACTATTTCCCCCTATATTCTTTAGTCTGGATTTTATACATACACACCACACATACATTTATATATCTCATATACACACATTCAGATATCTACAGTCCTGATCCACCTACAGTTAAAAACACTCATGTTTCTGTCTAAGTATATAGTACTCCATCCAATCCATTGCACACCCCCCTACTCACGCTCTGTCTTTGTCTCAATCATGCCTCAGCCATGTGCTTCATCCACCATTTTAAAATCTGTAGGAACATGTGGCAGAGAAAAGGGAAAACTGACCTCACATCTGCTCAAACTCTGTCTCCCCATTTTCTATAGTCTGTACTTATACATATATATTTATACACACACACATACAGTTAGGTCCAGAAATATTTGGACAGTGACACAAGTTTTGTTATTTTAGCTGTTTACAAAAACATGTTCAGAGATACAATTATATATATAATATGGGCTGAAAGTGCACACTCCCAGCTGCAATATGAGAGTTTTCACATCCAAATCGGAGAAAGGGTTTAGGAATCATAGCTCTGTAATGCATAGCCTCCTCTTTTTAAAGGGACCAAAAGTAATTGGGCAAGGGACTCTAAGGGCTGCAATTAACTCTGAAGGCGTCTCCCTCGTTAACCTGTAATCAATGAAGTAGTTAAAAGGTCTGGGGTTGATTACAGGTGTGTGGTTTTGCATTTGGAAGCTGTTGCTGTGACCAGACAACATGCGGTCTAAGGAACTCTCAATGGAGGTGAAGCAGAACATCCTGAGGCTGAAAAAAAAGAAAAAATCCATCAGAGAGATAGTAGACATGCTTGGAGTAGCAAAATCAACAGTCGGGTACATTCTGAGAAAAAAGAAATTGACTGGTGAGCTTGGGAACTCAAAAAGGCCTGGGCGTCCACGGATGACAACAGTGGTGGATGATCGCCGCATACTTTCTTTGGTGAAGAAGAACCCGTTCACAACATCAACTGAAGTCCAGAACACTCTCAGTGAAGTAGGTGTATCTGTCTCTAAGTCAACAGTAAAGAGAAGACTCCATGAAAGTAAATACAAAGGGTTCACATCTACATGCAAACCATTCATCAATTCCAAAAATAGACAGGCCAGAGTTAAATTTGCTGAAAAACACCTCATGAAGCCAGCTCAGTTCTGGAAAAGTATTCTATGGACAGATGAGACAAAGATCAACCTGTACCAGAATCATGGGAAGAAAAAAGTTTGGAGAAGAAAGGGAACGGCACATGATCCAAGGCACACGACATCCTCTGTAAAACATGGTGGAGGCAACGTGATGGCATGGGCATGCATGGCTTTCAATGGCACTGGGTCACTTGTGTTTATTGATGACAACAGCAGACAAGAGTAGCCGGATGAATTCTTAAGTGTACCGGGATATACTTTCAGCCCAGATTCAGCCAAATGCCGCAAAGTTGATCGGACGGCGCTTCGTAGTACAGATGGACAATGACCCCAAGCATACAGCCAAAGCTACCCAGGAGTTCATGTGTGCAAAAAAGTGGAACATTCTGCAATGGCCAAGTCAATCACCAGATCTTAACCCAATTGAGCATGCATTTCACTTGCTCAAATCCAGACTTAAGACGGAAAGACCCAGAAACAAGCAAGACCTGAAGGCTGCAGCTGTAAAGGCCTGGCAAAGCATTAAGAAGGAGGAAACCCAGCGTTTGGTGATGTCCATGGGTTCCAGACTTAAGGCAGTGATTGCCTCCAAAGGATTCGCAACAAAATATTGAAAATAAAAATATTTTGTTTGGGTTTGGTTTATTTGTCCAATTACTTTTGACCTCCTAAAATGTGGAGTGTTTGTAAAGAAATGTGTACAATTCCTACAATTTCTATCAGATATTTTTGATCAAACCTTCAAATTAAACGTTACAATCTGCACTTGAATTCTGTTGTAGAGGTTTCATTTCAAATCCAATGTGGTGGCATGCAGAGCCCAACTCGCGAAAATTGTGTCACTGTTCAAATATTTCTGGACCTAACTGTATGTCCTAGATCTAAGTCTATTTGTAGATAAAAAAAACACCTTATTTTTCTGTCTAAGTATTTAATAGTCCACCCAGTCTTTGTTCAAACATTTACAGAGCACATGGTCTTCACACATCCCCCCCCTCACTTCCTGTCTTTGTTTCAATCATGCCTCAGCCATGTGCTTCGTCCACCATTTTAAAATCTGACCTAAAATGGCTGCAACCAAAAATAGCACATGGTTTCCGGATTTTTTTCCAACTACAACTACACACAACTTCATCAATTTCTCCATCTTTCTCTCAAGATAAACAACACCAAACAAGCAATCTTTCTCTATGCATACCAGATAAAAACAGACAAACAAAAAGACGGGGGAGATGACAAACAACTGAAACACTAAAGAAAACCTGCAGTTTGCAGCACACACTTCCAAATCCTTCCTTATACTGCCACGTGGTCCCTTTCTGATTTCTGCGTTCCGTAATATACAAAAAAAAAACAAACTAGTATCACCCCTGACTACAAGGTGTCTATACCGGCCGATTCACCTCTCTTGGAGGACTTGTAACTAGCCTCTATAACACCGACTTCCGTTAACCTGCCTCTCTTGGAGGACTTGTAACTAGCCTCTATAACACCGACTTCCGTTAACCTGCCTCTCTTGGAGGACTTGTAACTTGCCTCTATAACACAGACTTCCATTAACCTGCCTCTCTTGGAGGACTTGTAACTAGCCTCTATAACACAGACTTCTGTTAACCTGCCTCTCTTGGAGGACTTGTAACTAGCCTCTATAACACAGACTTCCGTTAACCTGCCTCTCTTGGAGGACTTGTAACTAACCTCTCTAATACAGCTTTGAGAGCCCATGAAAAACACGTGCCTAACCTGACCAATTAATACTTGCTCTTTATCTCTAGGCCTCTTGCCGAGTCATTCACTCTAGGCCTGAAGCCAAAACTCTATTTATTACACCTCGAGCCGAGTCATTCACTCTAGGCCTCAAGCCACAACTCTATTTAAATCTCTACCAGAACCGCAAAACATGACAGGCAACAACCAAAAACCGTACCACATGGAGCATCCTCCACGTTTCCAAACACCGCTCAAAAACTCACTTGCTATCCTAACTACCAGTCAATCTCCCCTCTAGACAAATACAGAAGAGACAGCAGGCAACTGAATATGTGACGGTTCTTCCGCAATCAAATATGGCCAGCAGCGGAGAAACTCTTCTGCCGTCACAGATATCGCAAAAACCGGACACGGTCAAGCAATCAGTGCCACACACCCTGAGACACATGAGTAAGACTTCAGATTATAAAAATCAGCAGACTTACCATGTTCTCGTATAAAGAGCTGATCAGACTCTTGGATCAGGGTATTTAGCACGTCCTGCCATTCCAATTGCCGGTCCTCAAGATTGTAGAGTTTCTCCTATACTGGCCCCACATTGGGCACCAATAATGTTGGGGTGAACTCTTAACCAGAGGTCACTAGTTGCCTACTGCCTGGCCAAATTGGTATGGGCCAAGTGCATGCATAAAGAATTCACACCAGACACAGTCGGATATGAAATCTCTTATTGACTCAGTAAAGATGGCACCGAACAGACTGAGGAGACTCATGCATCCTCTTGTTATAGGCTAGGGGCGTACACAAGTTCAGATATGCACATTTAGTGGGACAGTTCATGGGCTAGCGAATGGGGAGATCCGTGTTGCTGTTGATGGGCGGGTCTAACCAGTGGATGAAACCATGACGATTGGAGGGACGTCATTTAGTGGATCCATGCTGATGGTTTGGTCTGTGATGTCATCTGATCTTTGGGTTGGTCTTCTTGCTTGACCAGGGGTCTTCCCTTATATGGCGGTCTTCTTTCATCTTGACATTCCTTGCATTCCAAGCAAGGTGTGGATAACAGGAAATGGCGGCCATCTTTATATCTGTGTCATGTATATGATCTGAAACCTGAATTATGTAAGGCAAATCGACATATTTCCCACAATTCCTTGTCAAGAAGTTAATTAAGTATTTAATCTTATGGCTCTCCTCAACAGTGTTACTGTGACGCCCTGGGCTATTCGGGTCGTCACAGGGTTCTGCACAATCTGCTCTCCCCGTGCAGGACTCAAACCCCCATGGTTCTGGGAACCTAACCTGCATTACTGCCTCCACCAGCATTCACAAATCCTAGATACACTTTGCACCACATCTGTCAGGCACACCAGTGGACTGCTTAAGCAGGAATAGGGCCGCCCACCTAGGGGTCAGGCAGGGAGGTGGGAGGTGTCATCAGTTCAGTGGTGGCTCTCCAGCTGTGAGGAGCTCTAAGGAAGCTGGAAGTTGGAGCTCCCAGGGGAGAAGTAAAATAGGTCGCAGATGGTGGTCTGGACCTAGAGGAGTCCAGCAAACATTTCATCTTGCACAGATCTAATAGTCTTCTCTTCAACTCCTATAGTGCTCTGTATTGCTCTCAATAGTTGTTCCATATCTTTTGTTGAGAAGAAGTATTTCTTATTGTCCAGGCACCTGTCTGAAACTGAAATTAAGTCATCCTCATCTAGTAAGCCCTCAGGAATTGAAGATGGACCTTCCAAGGAATCAGAGTGTGATTCTTTTTTTGGGTCAATTTTCCTCTTTTTTTCATATTGAGGTTACTGAGGGCAATAACTGGCAGAAGAATGTTAAGGATAATTGCATATCCTGACATACAAGATTTTCAATTTCATCTATTAGGGATTGTTGTACTTCTCTATTGACAATATTAATACAGGGCTGGCATAATTTCATATGTGAGGATGGGAGTTTCTTGGCACATACTGCACATTTACGGCTGGGAATTTTCTCCTTTCTGGGTGCAGGAACCTTTTCTCCCTAAAAAATGAGGGAGAAAAGAGCCCGATAAGAACCTGTCCCAAAGGGAGAACTCATACATACGTAAGATTACATGTATACAAAATACATTCATTCATGCATACTGATCCCTCTGTTTCAGAGTATTCACTGAACCAGGGATAGCGCTGGGGTCCACAGAAGCCTAGTGGGAAGACCGATCACCGTTCATCATCGGAGATTAGTCCTACTTGGGGATGTCTTCTGGCTGGGACACTTATATAGTGCTGAGCCCTTAGCGCCACATCCACCCAGTGGACGACTCCGCCTCATCCTCGGTCAGCAAGGTAGCCTTGGGAATGGGGCGCACCAATAGTACCGCTGCGGGATCATGCGGTAGGAGCGTGTTCCACCGCGGAATGCAGGAAAACAGAAAGTGACATCTGAACAGCCAATGCCGCCGTTACTTCCTACACGTACCCCACACAACCGCCGCACACGGAGGGAGGAGATGCCGGGGAGCTAAGGGAGGCCACCTACATGTTGCACCCATTCCGCTTTACTGCAGACAAGGCACAGGAGAAATGGGAAAGTTACGAATCTAGGAGATGGGACCTGCAGGCGAGGAGGACAGCGTTCAGCTACGACCTCAGCCGCCCGGTATAAGGTAATTTTTTCCCTATTGCAACGTTCCGATTACCGGCAACGGAGCACCACAGGTAATCTCTTCATGCTCCCATAAGGATAGGAAACAACACTGGAGATTAGAGGTGGGAGGATTATTTAACCTCTTTGTGTTTCCTGTCCCTATTAGGGCAATGAGTTAACCTCCTGTGGTGATGTCATGGAGGGTGACTAGAGAAAATGGCAGAATGCAGCTGCCCCAGAAGTGGTGCATCTAGTAACTACAGTTAAACACAGACACACTGTAAAAAATTGTTTATTTGAATAAAGACAAGTAGATCACTCGCTGTCGGTGAGAAACTCTGTTCCTGCCGCTAACCGAGAGTGACGCATGGAACCTCGTTCTCAGAACGAGGCTCCATAGTTCACTCGCAGCAAGTGGCTGGTACGGAATTTCACACACGGTAGGGCTAAGAGGAATTCTGAGCCGGCCATGCATATGATAAGGCTGAGCAGATTCCTGAACCAGCCATGCACGTGGTAGGGCTGAGAGGATTTCTGAGTCGGCCGTGCACATGGTAGGGTTGAGGGGATGCCAGAGCAGGATGTGCGCTTGGTAAGGCTGAGGGGACTCCTGAGCCGGCCATGCACATGGTAGGGCTGAGGAGACTCCTGAGCCGGCCATGCACATGGTAGGGCTGAGGAGACTCCTGAGCCGGCCATGCACATGGTAGGGCTGAGTGGATTCCTGTGTCAGCCATCCACATGGTAGGGTTGAGGGGATGCCTGAGCCTGCCATGCAGACTGTAGGGCTGAGGGGATGCCTGAGCCTGCCATGCACATGGTAGAGCTGAGGGACTCCTTAGCCAGCTGTGCACATGGCCTGAGGGGATGCCTGAGATGGCCATGCATATGGTAGGGCTGAGGGGACTCCTGAGACAGCTGTACACATGGGCTGAGGGGATGCCTGAGTCAGCAGTGCAAACGGTAGGGCTGAGTGGATGCCTGAGCCAGCCGTGCATATGGTAGAGCTGAGGGACTTCTTAGCCGGCTGTGCCCATAGACTGAGGGGACTCCTGAGCAAGTCATGCACACAGTAGGGCTGAGGGGGCTCCTGAGCCAGCTGTACACATGGGCTGAGGGGATGCACATGGTAGAGCTGAGGGACTCCTTAGCCAGCTGTGCACATGGGCTGAGGGATGTCTGAGCTAGCTGTACACATGGGCTGAGGGATGTCTGAGCCTGCCCTGCACAGTAGGGATGAGGTGATGCCTTAGCCAGCTGTGGGTAGGGCTGAGGGGACTCTAGAGCCAGCCGTGCACATGGTAGAGCTGAAGGGATTCCAGAGCTGGCTGTACACATGGGCTGAAGGGATGCCTGAGCCAGCCATGCATACGGTAGGACTGAGGGGATGCCTGAGCCCGCTGCGTACATGGCAGGGCTGAGGGTATTCCTGAGCCGGCCGTGCACATGGACTGAGGGGATGCTTGAGCTCGGCGCTGTGCACATGGTAGGGCTGAGGGGATTCCTGAGCCGGCCGTGCACATGGTAGGGCTGAGGTCCTGCCCCTTGCTCCACCCAAAGCTATCCCTCCTCAGACGAGGAAAGCAGGGATCCCTCCTCTCACAATAAATGACAAAGCATAGAAAAGTGATAGGACGGAAAGCCCCTGAGCTCCGCAGCTCGCCGCCTGTCAGGCTTTACCCCGCTCTCATTTCCTGTCCCTCACCTCGGACATATTCAAGTTTCTAGAAAAAAAAAAAGAAAGGGACAGCTCCTTGTCCTGTTTGAGGGTCTGTGCGGGAAACCCCGTATAAGTTCTGGTGAGTATGTGGTAATTCTTGCTGTCTGTTAAGTGTAACCGTTTCACTGCCGGAGGAGTGACCTGCTCCTCACACGTAAGGGACATTACCCCGGGATTTGGAGGGTTACAGTATATATAAGGAGGGCACGTTACATGGACGGAGAGGAACCTCCGGGATCTCCGGCTGCCCTAATGAGGCTGTGTAACCAGCGGAGGGCGGGCACAGAGCAGGCTGCGGCCTTCCGGGGATTTCCGACATACGTCAGCTCGGGGGCTTTCTGCAGTGACAGGAAGGCGGAAGCTGCAGACACTGCACAGGGAAGAGCTGCTGCCGTCAGTGGGAGCGGGACAAGGGGATGTGTGAGGTCCCCACCTGTGGAAATAATCCTCAGGAAGATGTGGTTGTGTGGATATTTCTGCACAGTATGTCTATTCTAGGTGTATGCGCTGCAGAAAACCACTGGCTCTGAAGCCCAGGGCCTGCCAGTATCCTGTGCCCATTGCCAGAGCTGCAGCATTTCTACATCAAATTCCACAGGGTTTTTTCCCCTGTGCTTTACCTGATAACGTCTGTGGCACATGCCCTGCAAAAAATTATTTTAAAATCTACAATTACTGATTTTTCCGTCAATCTGACAGTGTTCCACAGCAACTTTCTAGTTTGACTAGACAGAAATCTGCACTATTTCTGCTCACGCAGGTTACTGGGTGGAATCCGCTCTGTATTTCTGCACTGGCAATGTGGACAAGATGTGACGAACTCTTATCTGGACGCTGTGTAAAAACGCCACATGCAGGTTTGAATTGACCTGAAAAACGTAGCTGGAATCCAGAGCAAAATCTATTAGGCCACGTAAACACGTTGAGGTTTTTCTACCTCCATATTTGTAGCCACATCCAGAAGTGGTGCATGTCTTTCTATTCTACTTTCCCTCTGATTGTCCTTGTTTCGGCTACAAATACTGAGGTAAAAAACTCCCCAAATAGTCATCATGTGCACATGGCCTAATAGATTATGTTCTGGATTCCAGCCTAAGGCTGGTTTCAGACGTCCGTGTTTTAATCAGGTACCAGTCACACGCATGGTTACGGTCATACGTGTGTTACACGTGTGTCACGCGTGCGACATCCGTGTTTGCATACGTGTGACACGTACCGGGTAAAAGATGTGTCTCTGTAATGAAAAGATGTTCTATATTTACCTGTATCCAGCGATGCTGTCTCCGGCTCTGCTGCGTCCCGCTCCTGATCCCCCGCTCATTTATTTTCATTGATTATTCACTGCCTGAGGATCTGGAAGCCGGAACATCGCGGGGACAGGCTGGGTACAGCACAGCCGAGGACAGCACCGCCGGGGACATCACCGGGACATCGCCGGTGACAGGTTAGTATACAGCAGTTTGTGCAGTGACATCCAGGGACTCATCAGGGTTCCCAATGAACTCTCATGAACCCCTGGAAGTCACCATCGTGACACTCGCTGAAACGCAGTTGTCGCAAGGTTGTCATCAGGAGATCATGAGAGTTCATTGGGAAATCCGATGACCTCCTGGACGTCCCTGAACACACACTGCTGGCAGGATACAAACCTGTCACTAGCGATGTCCCCAGCCATGCTGTCCTCGGCGGTGCTAACCTTGGCGGTGCTGTCTCCTGCGCTGTCACTGCGATACCCCTGCTCCCAGCTGCTCACTGCGGTGAATAATCAATGAAAATAATGAGCTGGGGTCAGGAGCGGGAGGCAGCAGAGCTGGAGACAGCATCGCTGGATACAGGTAAATATAGAAAATCTTTTTATTTAAAAACCCGTGTTTTCTCCGGTACATGTCACACTGATGTCACACGGATCATATCAGTGTGTGGTCCGTGTGACATCCGTGCTGCTGGAGAAAAAACAGGCACGTCTCCGTGTGAAATAGCAGGGCCACAAGGTCCGTGTGAAAACACGGTCGTGTGAGAGTGCACAATAGGGTAACATGGGTACATGTGACATCCGTGTTAAAAACGGATGTCACACGTACCTAAAACACGGACGTCTGAAACCAGTCTAAGGCTGTGCACATTGCGTCGTGTCCCTGCTGAAATTTCCACAGGGATTTGACAGCACATGTGCGCGTCAAATCGCTGCAGAAATACTGCATAATGAATGCAGTGTTTCTGCAGAAAAAAAGCCGATTTCATGCGCTCTGGATCCTGCCTCTCCCATAGACAGAGTGGGAGCTGCATCCAAAGCGCACGGAATAATTGACATGTTGCTTTTTAGAACGCAGCGATTTGGAACAAAATTTTGGCATCCAAATCGCTGCGCTCTCAAACGCAACGTGCGCACGTCTCAAGCACAATCTTCATAGATTGTGCTGGGGACGCAGGTCGCATGCATTTACGCTGCAGTGCAATATGCAGCGTAAATGCATGAAATTCGGAAACGTGCGTATGAGCCCTTAATCTCCTACATTTTTCATGTCCGTTTCTGTCACGTGTGGCCTTGGGCTAGTTTCATACATCAGGGTTTAGCAGCTCATATATGCCCATGAGGGTGCCAAGTTTGATCAGGAGGCCTGTAGCCAATCTTTACATCACAGCTTTGGCCAGCCGTAGATGAGTGTATGAAAAATCCGAGTTGCAGCCAAAAAAACGTGGACAATTTTGATTTTTTTTTTTTTTTAGATCCGTGTGCGATTCCTTTTCATACATCAAAAAATGTACATGATCAAATACAGTTTCCTAATAGAAATGTATTTGTAAAATTCGTATGGCACAGGAATGTTTCTTGTGGGATCCAATTTTTTTTTTTTATGTACCCATAGACTTGAATGGTTGAGTTTCATCCGTGTCTCGAAGGCCGGAGTCACACTTGCGCATGACTCATACTAGTGCAATGCGAGAAAATCTCACATTCCACTGGGCCCAATGTTAATCATTCAGGCAGCTCATATACCCTTATTGGACTGAGGAAAAAGTGCAGCATGCTGCGATTGTCTGAGACTCGACCATTCACATCATACAAGTCTATGGGCGCGTGTGAAACATCAGACTGTAATCAGATGTCATCCATGTGCAGTGCAGTATATGCACAGACAGGAAATGGAGCGATTACTCTCTCCTCTCCATGCCTGTGATCCAATCTCAAGACATGGAGAGCTGCGGCTGTAACCGCGCCCCCTCAAACGGAATGACAGCCGCTCTCCATTTGATTCGGCTCTCATTCAGTGCAAAGAGCGTGCTTATAGCCGTCACTCCCTTTAGGCTGTGTCCGCACTTTGCGTCGTCCTACTTGCAGTTCTAAACGCATCTTCTGTCAGAATTTGCTTTTGCCAAAGTTGCTTTTGAGCACAGAATCGCGGTAAATACGCATGCGTTTTAGCTGCGTTTTTAGCGCTTTTTACATTCTTTTCCATTGCGTTTAGACAGATGCGTTTTGAACATAAAAACACTGCTAAATAAAGTTTAAACAGTCAAACACAATGAAAAACAAGGAACATATATATAATTATTGAAATCATAATGAAAATAGTTATATTTCATATAATTATAGCGGTTTTATACTATTTATCGCTAAAATAGCAAAAAATTAATATTTTTCATTAATTTAATTGTCGGACTATGTGTGTGTGTAAAGGGACATATTATTTTGTTGTCAGGAAGCATGCGTTTATGTAGTCCAAAACGCATGCTTTCTGCAGCTGAAAAGCAGGTAAAACGCTGGAATTTTGATGTTGCTTGCTTTTTACAACTTCTCATTGACTTCAATGTTAGCAAAACGTAGCCCAAATGGCAAAAATAATTGACATGCTGCTTCTTTGAACGCAGAGTTTTTGCCCAAATTTATGCAAATTAAACGCAGCGTTTTGAACTGCAAAGTGCGCACAAGAAAACTACTTTTGCCATAGACTTTGCAGGAAAATCAAAACGCATGCATTTTGGCATGAAAACGCTGCAGTTCAAAACGCTGCTGAAAAGCAGGTGAAAACGCAAAGTGCGGACACAGTCTTACACAGAGCGGTAACTGAACCAGTGCCACCTCCATGACTGAAACCCAAATGCTGCCAGGAGGGTTAAAGTTCTTTTCCTCCCGGCAGTGGGGTTTAACACTAGAACTACTGAGGTAGTCATTTTGACTACTTTTCACCATGTATTTCTATATAGGTGTCACGAGTCCAGTAGTTCTAGTGTTAATGTGCAGGTTCAGAAAGCTATTACCCTGCAGGTTAATAGCATTTTTCCACATCACAGGTTCTCTTTAAAGTTCTCACTATTCATGGAGACAAACCCTGTCAATATGTCCTGCTAGTGCACATGACCGTCATAGAGGGTGACCCCGTTTTGTGACCTAGAAATTAGACCTGTGTAGCCTTCTTAATGCATCATTTTTTCAGAAACTCCACACATTTTAAGTTTTTTAAAATGTGTTTATTTTTTGGTTTTGTAACATTTATGCATACTAGAAAGAAAAATTCTATACCCAAAGCCTGATTCATTTAGGGGGAAAAAATGCCACCGACAACACCAAATCCCAAAATGCTGTGTACAAAGACTTTTCAATATTCATCTATACTATCTATTCTAGATAATAAAATCTAGAATGAGGTTATGTACCTCCCCGGTGTTAGTTGGGCTGCTCGGATCCGGGATCGTCGTGGCTCGAGGGGTCCGGGACCCGGCTTGGCGGACACTTTAATGTGTAAAAAGGGGGTTATTTACAGGGGATTAGTTCGTGATGCCACCTGCGGGTTGCGGTAATGGGAGTACCGCCACTGCTGGAAGGAGTACTGGGGCAGATGGTGGGAAGCATCTAGGTGTCAGTCCCTCCGCAGGTAGGGGAGACCCCGGACTCAGGGTGTTGGTGGATAGAGTTGGGAGGTCAGGGTGTAGGGGACCAGAGTACTCACTGTGGGTAGTCGTGGTGCTGGATGAGGTTTAGAAAGGAGACACACACACTGCAGGTAAACCAAAGTCTCTGTGTACAGATGCCGCTGCTGGGAGCCCATCCAAGTGCCCAGTCCCACCGATGTCACTTAGTGATCCGGAGCCTGCCTCCGTGCTGTTGGGGGCCCTGCTCACTATTTGTAGTGTAGCTGTGCTCTTGAGGGCTGGCACGTGGGACTTTAGTGGGTTACTGTGTCTGCAAACACCCCTGTCCCCCCTCGTGCTGATGCCTTCAACCTCTGAGCTCGTAGGGAAGTCCTTGAATATCCTCTCCCTTCCAGGTGAATTGCCAGGACGTTGAATCGGCTCCTGACCTAGGGTCCTGTACCCCGTCGTGCTCGGTACCGGTCAGTTCTTTTGGGTCGTTCTGGTGCCGACAGTCCTCCAAGACTATGTCTGTCACACCCTTGTCCAATGTCCCTGCTACCGTTTCCTGACTCCTCTGGACCCGAATCACCGCTTGCGACCCAACCAGTGTCCCTAGCTCTCCAGGAGCTCACTCTCCCAGCTCCTCTTTCTTTGGAGCCTACTTCCTCTCTCTCTTGTATCCCTCTCGCAGTCTCCTCAGTTCCCCCCAAGTGGCTGGCCCATTTCCAGTTAGTCCAACCCCCTGGTGTGTCTGCATTCACTGATGTGAGGTGATTGGGTTTTGTGGTGCAGATGGGAGTGACATTGGTTTCTTGGGTACCCGGAACCATGGGGGGTGAGCCCTGTACCCTGGGTAAGGATGCAGTACCCTGTGGCACCCTGATGTATTCAGGGGCGCCACAGTTCTCTGTGGGGAGATTACCACTTTCACCTGTCTGCTGGAGTCATTAATAATAAATTGCACTTTCAATTCCCTTCACTTGCCATTTACCGAGCATCTAAAGTAGTAGTTTGTAAGTGGCTTATAAGTATCGAACAGAATATTTAATAGCATATAGTATCTAGTTAGCCACTATTTCTATGTGATCATCACTTCTACCATAAGGGAAAGTCTATAATCCCTATTAGTATGTCTTTGGCGTATGGGAGTAAACCCATACAAACGCATTGCAGATGTTAAACTTAGGATTTGAACCCAGGGCCCCAACACAGCAAAGCAAAGTCCTAACCACTGAGCCACTGTACAGATGTAAAAAAAAACCCCTCACCGAATAGTCAACATGTGCACATGGCATTGAGAAAAACTTTACAGTAATTCCAAATTTGGCCTATGCCAAATATATAACATTCTGGCATGGTTTTTTTTTTCCATCTTTTGATCTGCTGTTTTTTTTTATATAAAAATAGAGTGAAACCTGTATGTGTAAATATGAACCCCATGCTTATAGCATAATCCTTAGGAAAAAGGTCTCCCTGGAATAATTATACTTGGAATGAACCAGTTAGCTTTCCTGTTACTCTAAGGTCCTGTGCGCACGCTGTGGTTTTTGCATCGGTTTTGCTGCATGAATTGCTGCAGAAAATGTTCATAACCTTTCTGCAGTCATTCCCCAGCAAAACCTATGGTAAAAAAAAAAATGGTGTGCGCACACTGCGTTTTATTCTTCTACAGGTTTTGCTGCATGTTTTCTGCAGCAAAAAGAATGAACATGTCACTTCTTTTCTGCAGGTAACTGCAGTTTTTGCCATAGATAATGGTAAAAAACCGCAGGGACCAACCCGCGGAAAAACCACTGCAAAACCGCAGCAAACCGTAGCAAAAATGCCGGTGCGGTATTCTGCCAGAGGGTGCGGATATTTCTGAAGAAAAGTCAATTTTCTAGTGCGCACATAGCCTTAGGGTAAGTGCCCACAATCCGGACATGCTGCTTCCAGGACGTACGATGTCCTCTCCTGCTGGGCTGCGAGTGCGCTATGCAGAAGACCGCAGTTGCCCCTGCCCATGATCAGGGTTCAGACCGCTGGGGTCTTTCTCTCTGTTCTCCCTGCGGAGAATACTTGGACCTCCAGAGCAATAGATTGACATGCTGCGGCTATGAAAGCCCCACCGCATCTCAGTTTACCACTGCGGGAAAAACAAGCACCCTAAAGCCCGCTTTACACGCTTGCAATGTATCTTACTATGTGTCGGCGGGGTCACGTCGTAAGTGACGCACATCCGGCATCATAAGGTATATTGCAGTGTGTGACAGGTACGTGCGATTGCGATTGAACGGTAAAACGTTCATCGCACGCACATCGTTCATTTCTCTAGAATTGAACGTCAGATTGTTCATCGTACCCGGGGTAGCACACATCGCAGTGTGTGACACCCCGGGAACGATGAACAGATCTTACCTGCCTCCTGCGGCTCCCGGCCCACAATGCGGAAGGAAGGAGGTGGGCGGGATGTTTACGTCCCGCTCATCTCCGCCCCTCCGCTTCTATTGGCCGGCTACCGCGTGACGTCGCTGTGACGCCGAACGTCCTTCCCACTCCAGGAAGTGGACGTTCGCCGCCCACATCGAGGTCGTATGGAAGGTTAGTACATGTGACGGGGGTTAATCGTTTGTGCAGCACGTTCAACAAATTGAATGTGCCGCACATACGATGGGGGCGGTTACGATCGCATACGATATCGTATGCTGGATCGTAAGGTGTAAAGCAGGCTTAAGGCATGGGATTTCTATAAATCCCATCCACTGCGCTTGTACTATACAACGCAGGGTTTTGGACACAGGAAAAACACAGGATGTCCAAAACGCTGTGAACCCTGATCATGGGCACACAGCCTTTTAAATACTTGTATGCTTCATGAAAAAAACAATTCTTAGATCTGTGTTGTGCTGTTTCTCTATTATTCCTCCTAGAATTTTATGGGGGGAAAAATGTAGGTGTTACCAATTGGAAAAGTGTCCATACATTCCCTGACATTGTCCTATTTCTGTGAACTGTGAAGGGCACACCACTTTGACAAAAGGGTTGGTAACACCCAATTGTTTGAGAAAAAGATGCATTAGAATTATTTCATTGTTATGTAAGTATTGACTAAAACAGACCTGTCAGGAGAGCTAGGTGTCCAGGTTTAGCATATGGCAGGTCTGACTGCTGCTTATTGTAAACATCGTTACTAAATAGCCTCAACATATAATAAGTGGCTTTGTGTGAGAAAGCATCCTGTTTCCTAGAAACTCACAGATAAATGCTGTTGTAAAGCAAATGCTATTTTACATGTCTTTGTGTCTTTAGTTTCCTGTCTGTTTATTTTAGAAATATATACATATTAATAACCATATCCTGTTGTGTTGCAACCCTCCCTCAGTGGGCCCTCATTTTAGAGCGTCAGGGTAGGGGAGGGAATGCTAGGAGTGCACAAAGGGGAGGGGAAGCCCAATGACGTCATTGGAAGGCTTAAGCAATAGACAGTGGGCAGGGTCAGACGGATCCCCCTGGCAGCCCCTCCACCACAGAATCACATGACCGAAGGCCTGCCAAAAGCTCCATAGTGTCAGACTGCAAATGCAGTCCTTCCTCCAGTACCTCCCCCAGCACAAACACAATGCTTAGTGTCACAGTACAGCAAGGTCATTCTGACTGCCTGACATGCTGGATTTTTTTTCTTTTGTGTTTACCCCTTATACCAGACTAACTAGTTTTTATTCTTAATTGTCTTGAAGCTAAACAACATGTTCTAGATATAAAAGGAAATTCTAAAGACAGAACACAAAGTATTTAGCCACTAGTTGTGTACTTCTTTTTTTTTTTTTTTTTTAGAAGCTACAGAATAATTACTAAGCATACTGTGCCAAAAAAGACAAAGTGCATGGAATTCACTTAATTAGTTATGTATTAGACACTTTTTACACTTCACCAGTTTTCAAAGGTATTAAGAAATAGGCATTACTCATTGAATAAATAGATCAACCATGAGGTTGTGTCTTATCCCCTTCATGAGTAAAGGGCTTTGATGACACGTATTGGAATGCACATGGGCATGCAAATCCAGATCCGCTGCTGGCAGGTCCCTTTGCAATGGCCGACCATTGAGGTCAAAGATATTCTCAATTGGAAACAAGTCTGGAAACACTGAAGGCCATGGTAACACATTTAGACCACATTGGCTTCTCACAGTAGAATGAGCAACATAATGTGCCTTGCGAACGTACTCGGCTCCCTTGAATTTTTCAACCTTTTCCCACTTTTCAGGCTTCAAACAAAGATAAAAATGTTAATGTTATGGTGAAGAATCAACAACAAGTGGGACACAACTGTGAAGTTGAACGAAATTTATTGCTTATTTTAAACTTTTTTAAAAAATAAATAACTGAAAAGTGGGGCGTGCAATATTATTCGTCCCTCTTTAAGTTAATACTTTGTAGCGCCACCTTTTGCTGCGATTACAGCTGCAAGTCTCTTGGGGTAAGTGTCTATCGTACCAATTGTTAAAAAACACCTTTATTAATATACATTGTTAAGACGGGAAAACCCTGATTAAATATACATCTACTATCCCCATATGGAACAAAATACGTCCACGCAGTGTTAGAACCAGTTTATGGGAAATACTACCTCAGACAGCAGGGGTGTGAGTAACCCCAAAGGGTGCTACAGTTAATCAATTTTTGGTTTACCTGATTAACTTGACCTAACTATTTGAACAATTGCATGTAATTTAGTTTTTGATTTGAGATCAATTTTGGTGTACCAAGATAAGGATGGATCTAATTGATGCATCTAAAATCATTTTCTAAGTACTAATACGTGGATTATTTTCACTTGGTTACTTGGAATCCTTTACTGAGATCTATATCTGGTCTCTTTAAGCAAGAGTGGGTACCAGGTCTATATGAGACCTACAGTGGACAGGGCATTGATAGTGATATATTGACATTGAGGTCCTAAGAACAGAGAGGTCCTCTCTGAGATCTATTGCCTCGAGAACAGAGGAAGAAAATCTCCCCTGCTTTCTGAGGTAGTATTTCCCATAAATCGGTTCTAATACTGCGTGGAGGTATGTTTTGTTCCATATGGGGATAGTAGATGTATCGGGGTTTTCCCGTTTTAACAATGTATATTAATAAAGGTGTTTTTTAACAATTGGTCTGTGATATTATATCATTAACTTGCCTACCGATCCTCTGAATGCCATAATTTCATTTCTTGGTGTTGCAATTTCAATATGTGGAGTGTGTGTGTGTTTGTGTGCGTGTCATTTTTTATGTTATATTCCTTTCTGACAGAATTGGTTAATTCTACAATATTTCCCTTAAAATTAATCCCCCAATTTTCTAATCTACAGTGATGTCAAATGGGTTTAATAATAATGATAAATAATATTTTTTATTCATTTATATAGCGCTATTAATTCCACAGCGCTTTACATACATTGGCAATACTGTCCCCATTGGGGCTCACAATCTAGAGTCCCTATCTGTATGTTTTTGGAGTGTGGGAGGAAACCGGGGTACCCGGAGGAAACCCACGCAAACACGGGGAGAACATACAAACTCCTTGCAGATGGTGTCCTTGGTGGGATTTGAACCCAGGTCCCCAGCGCTGCAAGGCTGCAGTGCTAACCACTGAGCCACCGTGCCGCCCATATAAAATCATCTAGTGTCGATTTTACACTAGCTGACTAGTGTCATACTTTTTTTTTTCCCCCGTCGCCTAGCATCCGTATGTAATGCGTTAACAATCTTTTATATAGTCATTAGTATGTAAAAAATTATGTTAAACTCATTGCATACGGATAGCATACGCATGTCCGTATGACATCCGTTTTTTTTTTCTCGCACCCATTGACTTGCATTGGTGAGTGCCGGCTGTTTTACCTGGCCAGTATGCTGCGAGTTTTTCCTCAGTCTGATTCCAGCTGAGGAAAAGCTCGCAGATCGAAACTGCCTCACTGTTTAACATTGTTGCGAGTGCAACCCATTTTGGTTTTTGTTATATGATTGCACTCGCCTCTTTTAAATGCAGAAGTGCCTGTGATAGTTGAATAGTCTCCCTGTAAAGTTTTCTTCTCTGCATTGTGGTGGGACTTGGGGTAGGGTCGTCTTCTTGTTCTCCGCCTGCCTCTTCTATTTTCCTTACAGGTCACTGATTATCCTTTTTAAATTTCTGTGCCACTGCTGTCAGTGGGGTAGGTGGCAGATGTGATTCTCAGGCTGGTCTGTAGGTCTTCAATAAAATGGCACCGGAGGAACATATGTGCAGATCGAGATTTCAACTCCATGATTTCTTCATTAAGCCAAAATCTCAGTCTCCACATGCGGCGCATACGGTGCCATTTTATTGAAGACTGCTTGTGGGATCACACTGCGCACACGCCACTCACCCCAATTTTAATTTAAGTAATGTGTATATTTAGAATGTGTAAGCTCTCGCTCTGTACTCAGAGACCCAGAGAGGATTTTTAACAGCATAGACCCTCATAAAAGATTGTTACTAAAACACTCTTTTTTTTTTTTTTCTGAGAGCTCATAATTGGCTGTTGAAGTGGTCATGTGATTTAAAGATATATTCGTTTTTAAAGCGGGGGCCCAACTTATAGGAAGGTATCTTAAGTCCTAGCGGTATTACTATTATCAGAGGCTAGTAAGATTGGAATTGGTATTTGGGGCTGCTGCATAGGATGTAGTTGGAAGCAGTTTAATGAAGATGTTTAATTAATTTCTGCATATTGGCACGGAAATATAGACATTGGGTGGTCCTGAAATAGTTATGATTTTTATATTCTGCATTTAGTTATGCAGTTAGAGAGCTGCAAACCCCCCTCAACCCATAAACATGCACATTTTGTTTAGCGCAACATGTTTGAGGTTTCAATTAAAGAGAGTGGTGAGGCGCTACCAGCCACCTCAGGCTGTAACTTGTTTTCCCTGACACCAAAGGATAATGCATCTTGAAATTCAGCATGCTTGTTCCTTCTTTACCTTGATATCATCTGTCAGGGGAGAGTGGGGAGGCCCTCATATATTTTAGATGATTGGATCCACAAAAATCAGCTGGTTTGATTAACTTTTCTCTAATGTGCATAAAAGCCTTAACATGCATTGTGCCACAATTATCATGCCACATGCATCACTTTTATCAAATCCAAATGTGTGCGTTTTAATGATACTGTGGGTACATTTCTGCTGTGCACTCAGCAAGGTCACCTCGATATAGGTACATAATCAGTCAGTTTGGTATGGTACTAATAAGGTACTTAGTGTTACAGATACTTTCTACCATATTCGTAGTGCCCTGTATTAGTTTTTATTAACATTTTGCTACAATTCCAAAAAATTGGGAAATGCTCAACACCTTAGAATTGTTAGCAATGTAGGTTTGTAGTTTGCATCAGTGTCTTCTTGCATCGCTGCAGGACAGAGGACGGTATTGACTACTTGAACATACAAAGGTGCTATAGTTAATTCTGTTTAACAGAACAATTCCCCCTCTACAGCCTGGATTGGAGGAAGCTCTGATCCCAGCTATTAACTCACTGATTACTGCGATCCATAGCTGCGGCACGATGAAAGGGATCCTCTAACTGTATTTGAACACTACAAGACCTGTCTGTAGTCTGAACCTACAGTGGGTACAGAAAGTATTCAGTATTTTTCACTCTTTGTTTCATTGCAGCCATTTGGTAAATTCAAAAAAGTTATTTTTTTTTTCTCTTTACACTGTACAGCCCATCTTGACAGAAATGCAGACATTTTTGCAAATTTAATAAACAAGAAAAACTGAAATACCACATGGTCATAAGTATTCAGACCCTTTACTCAGACACTCATATTTAAGTCACATGCTGTCCATTTCCTTGTGATTCTCCTTGAGATGGTTCTACTCCTTCATTGGATTTCAGCTGTGCTTAATTAAACTGATAGGACTTGGTTTGGAAATGCACACACCTGTCTATATAAGATCTCACAGTGCATGTCAGACCATATGAGAATCATAAGGTCAAAGGAACTGACCAAGGAGCTCAGAGACAGAATTGTGGCAAGTCACAGATCTGGCCAAGGTTACGAAAGATTTTTTTGCAGTACTCAAGGTTCCTAAGAGCACAGTGGCTTCCATAATCCTTACATGGAAGAAGTTTGGGACCACCAGAACTCTTCCTAGACCAGGCCTTCCAGCCAAACTGAGCAATCGTGGGAGAAGAGCCTTGGTGAGAGAGGTAAAGAAGAACCCCAAGATCACTGTGACTGAGCTCCATTGATGCAGTAGGGAGATGAGAGAAATTTCCACAAAGTCACTGCCATAAAGGCCTGACAAAAGCCTCTCCTCAGTGCAAGAAATATGATAGCTCACATAGAGTTTGCAAAAAAAAAAAAAACCCATGAAGGACTGGACTCCCAGATTATGAGAAATAAAATTCTCTGGTCTGAGGAGACGAAGATAGAACTTTTTGGTGATAATTCTAAGTGGTATGTGTGAAGAAAACCAGGCACTGCTCATCACCTGCCCAATACAATCCATGGTGGTGGCAACATCATGCCAACAGGACGACTGGTTGCAATTGAAGAAAAGATGAATTTGGCCAAGTACAGAGATATCCTGGAAGGAAACCTCTTCCAGAGTGCGCTGGACCTTAGACTTGGCTGGACGGTCACCTTCCAACAAGACAATGACCCTAAGCACACAGCTAAAATAACAAAGGATTGGCTTCAGAACAACTCTGTGACTATTCTTCACTGGCCCAGCAAGAACCCTGACCTAAACCCAATTGAGCATCTCTGGAGAGACCTGAATATGGCTGTCCACCAACGTTCACCATCCAACCTGACGGAACTGGAGAGGATCTGCAAGAAAGAATGGTAGAGCATCCCCAAATCCAGGTGTGAAAAACCTGTTGCATCATTCCCAAGAAGACTCATGGCTATACTAGCTCAAAAGGGTGCTTCTACTCAATACTGAGCAAAGAGTCTGAATACTTATGACCATGTGATATTTCAGTTTTTACTTGTTTAATAAATTTGCAAAAATTTTGACATTTCTGTTTTTTTCTTTCAAGATGGGGTGCAGAGTGTACATTATCCCCTTCACGACCTTGGATGGATCTATCCGTCAAGGATCGTGTCCCATTAAGCCCCGCCCCCTGCCGCGGGCAGGCGGCGGCGGCCGGCACACATATCAGCTGTTTTCAACAGCTGACATGTGTGCCTGCATGTTGCGAGTGGAATCGCTTCCACTCGCAACATTTAACCCCTTAAATCTCGCTGCCAAAGTCTGGCAGCGAGATCTATATGCGCGGCCATGTTTTTTACTTACCGCCGCCCCCACCGGAAGTCACGTGAGTGATCACGTGACGTTCGGTGGTTGCCATCGTAGCACAGGGTCATGTGATGACGCCTGCAGCTACGAAGTTTCACTTTCGTTTTTCCTCGGCACGGAGCAGAGGGAAACCGGAAGTGACTGAATCTGCTGTTTACAGCTGTATAGCTGTGATCAGCAGATAGATAACAGCGATCGGATTGCTGATCGCTATAGCCCCCTAGGGGGACTAGTAAAATAAAAAAAAAAGTTTTTAAAAATAAAAAAAACCCAAAAAACCTAAAAGTTCAAATGACCCCCCTTTCACCCCATTGAAAATTAAAGGGTTAAAAAATAAATAAATATACACATTTGGTATCACCGCGTTCAGAAATGCCCGATCTATCAAAATATAAAATCAATTAATCTGATTGGAATATTTTTGCCACTATGCTGTTTACCAAACGCCAAAATTACGTTTTTTGGTCGCCGCATGTTTTACGCAAAATGCAATAACAGGCGATCAAAATGTAGCATCTGCGCAAAAATGGTACCATTAAAAATGTTAGCTCGAGACGCAAAAAATAAGCCGTCACTGAGCCATAGATCCCGAAAAATGAGAACGCTACGTTTTTCGGAAAATGGCGCAAAACGTACGCCACTTTTATTGGACAAACTTGTGAATTTTTTTTAACCCCTAAGATACAAGTAAACCTATACATGTTTGGTGTCTACAAACTCGCACCGACCTGAGGCATCACATAGATACATCAGTTTTACTATATAGTGAACACGGTGAATAAAACATCCCAAAAAGTATTGTGCGATCACACTTTTTTTGCAGTTTTTCCACACTTGGAATTTTTTTGCTGTTTTCCAGTACAATATATGGTAAAACCTATGGTTTCATTTAAAAGTAAAACTCGTCCCGCAAAAAACAAGCCCTCATTTGGCAAGATTGACAGAATAATAAAAAAGTTACGGCTCTCGGAAGAAAAGGAGCAAAAAACAAAAACGCGGAAAGTGCCCGGGGGCTGAAGGGGTTAATGAGAAAAAATATGAACTTTTTTGAATTTACCCAATGGCTGCAATGAAACAAAGAGTGAAAAATTTAAAGGGGTCTGATTACTTTCCGTACCCACTGTACTTACCAAAACAGTGATCACTGAAAGGAGAGAATAACGTCATCATTTCAAAAGGATATTTAAACAAATTTTTAATGTTGAACTGGGACCACTATATAATAGTTGCTGCAGAGCAGAATTAAAACGTTTTTGTTTTCTTTAATTTCGCCTCTTTGTTGTGGAGATATTAGCAATGAAAGAGATTTTTGCACCTAAATAAAATATAATTTTTTTTTAAATGGTTGTCCAGTTTAACACCATAAGTCTTAAGTCACTCCATATAATTCCAGACTTATGAATCCTCACATCGCATGCGCTTTGAGGATTTGCCGATTTCTGAGTCAAGAACGACGGTCACGTGGCCGGGAGCATGCGATACTCGGGTCTCCTGTGCTCCGGCCCATGTTAGCACACTATTATGTTAGTGGATGTAGACCCACAGTGTCACAGCACCAACTCATCCTAGAGAGGCATAATGAAGCGAATACCTCATCTACACTAGAGCCACTGATAGTGAGGATAGGCTTGTGCTGGAAGGTAGCCGCCAGGTGCTACTCCAGGTGTTATCTTAGCACTGTGGCAGCTGACTCCAGGGGTTGAGGATGCAGGCATGGGCTGAAGTGCAAACAGGATGGCAGTTACTAGAACACAGTCCTGGATAGCAGGCACAGGTAACTGATACAGTGAACTGGCAACGGAATCTGACAACTAGCAGCGTGTCTATAGCAGTTAGACCACGTTGCTCAGTCACCTCCCATAGGGGGAGGATGCCTTAAGTACCTAGTGCCTCTCAACCATAGGCTAAAAGACACTCCCTGGTTAAGGCACGATGGCCCTTTAAGAGCAGTGAGGCCTGTGCGGCGTGCACAGGCCCCAGAAGGTAGCAGAGAGACAGGAGCAAATGCCACCACTGAGCAGCCGGGAAGGTGAGTGCACTGGCCTGCTTCCTTCTCTCAGCAGAGACACCAGCATGGGTGGTAAAGTACCCCCTCTATCTTACTCTTTTCCAAGCTTAAAAAGGAAATTCTTCAGAAGAGGGACATTAACCCCTTCACGACCATGGACGGAAAGATCCGTCCTTGTGCCCTGGGCCTTAACGACCAAGGACGGATCTTTCCGTCATGGCGGAATCGAGGCACCGGAGCCTCCGGTGACTGCAATATGTTAACATAAACCGCAGATTCGGGGAGGAGGGGACCTGTTCCTGACCTTAGGAGGGGTGGTGCCTCCTCCCCAGACCTACGGAGGCTGTGATTGGCTGACGAACGCCGCTCAACCAATCACAGCCACTGTAATGTTCCAGCCATTTAAAATGACTGAAACATTGAAATCCAGCCCTGGCCAGTGCAGCTGTAGCACTGGCCATTGGCTGGAGCTGGGTGACCTCACTGGATCACCCTCCCCCAGCTCCAGTAGCTCTGATTGGAGAGATCGGCCTTGTGACCGATTTCTCCAATCACAGTGGACCTGTTGCCGGTGACCGCCCCCATCAGCTTCACTTGTCGTCCCTGCAGCACGCCAGCACAGTGAGTGTACACAGTGCAATGGCAGGCCGACAAGCTCCGGTCCCATGCTGTTATGAGACCGGAGCATGGGACCCGGAAGTTGCCGCGCTGCCATTGCACTGTATGAAACCGGCGAAAAGTGTCACGATCCGCCGCCGCTGCCCTCCGCGATCTGCCACCTGTCACCCCGATCTGCCCCCCCACATCCCGATCTTCCCCCCCACATCCCGATCTGCCCCCCCCACATCCCGATCTGCCCCCCCCACATCCCGATCTGCCCCCCCGACATCCCGATCTGCCCCCCCCGACATCCCGATCTGCCCCCCCCCGACATCCCGATCTGCCCCCCCCGACATCCCAATCTGCCCCCAGACATCCCGATCTGCCCCCAGACATCTCAGTCTGCCCCCCGACATCCCAATCTGCCGGCCTCCCCCGTGATCTCTATTCTGCAGCTCCTCCGGTATCTCCCTCCTTGCTCTCCCCCTCTGCTGTCCCCCTCTGCTGTCCCCGTCCCCCTCTGCTGTTCCCGTCCCCCTCTGCTGTCCCCGTCCCCCTCTGCTGTCCCCCCGACGTCCTCTTACCTGTCTTCACCGGCCGATCACATCTGCCTCCATCGCTGGGTCCTTCTTCCTGGGTCTTCTGCTGAGCTGTCCAACTTCCTGCCTGCTGGCTGCTGCTGTAAAGCTGTTCCTTGCCTTCTGTTCCTCCTGCTAATCCTCTGGGTACTGTGAGTATAACTTTTTTTTTTCTTTTTTTTCCTCTATCCCCTTTCTATTTTTACACCTCATGCGTCCGTGCGTCCCGCCGAGCACTGATCAGGGATGCAGATAACGTATCTGCATCCGTGGTCCGTTTTCGGCGGGACTTTTTTTCCCGTATTCCCGATGCTTTTTGTATCGCATCTGTCCGTGCGTCCCGCCGAGCGCTGATCAGGGATGCACATAATGGATCGGCATCCCTGCTCAGTTTTTGGCGTGACAAAAAGCATCGGGGATACGGAAAAAAAAATCACTCCAAAAATTGAGCAGGGATGCCGATCCGTTATGTGCATCCCTGATCAGCGCTCGGCGGGACGCACGGACTGATGCAATACAAAAAGCGTCGGGGATATGGAAAAAAAAGTATCGCATCTGTCCGTGCGTCCCGCTGAGCGCGGATCAACATCCCTGCTCAATTTTTGGCGTGACTTTTTTTTTTTTTTTCCGTATCCCCAGCGCTTTTTGTATCTCATCCGACCGTGCCTCCTGCAGCGGCCGATCAGTGCACTGCGTCTGTGCGTTTGAAAAGTCAAATGGCGTTCCTTGTCTTCTGAGCCCCGCCATGCGCCCAAACAATTGATTTCCACCACATGTGAGGTATCTGCGTACTCGGGAAAAATTGCACAATACGTTTTATGGTGCATTTTTTCCTGATACCGTTGTAAAAAGAAAAAAAAAAGCTACCTTGTTGCTGCAAAAATTAAAAATTTTTTTTTAAAAAAAAATAAATAATTTTCACGGTTCAACGTTATCAACTTTCAGTGTAGCCCCTGGGGGTACAAGGGGCTCACTAAACATCTAGATAAATTCCTTGAGGGGTCTAGTTCCAAAATGGGGTAATTTGTGGGGGAGCTCCACTGTTTAGGCACCATGGGGGGGGGGGGTGTCTAAAAACGTGACATGGCGTCCGCTAATGATTCCAATCAATTTTGCTGTCAAATGGTGCCCTTCTCTTCTGAGCCCCGCCATGCGCCCAACAATTACTTTCCACCACATGTGAGGTATCTGCGTACTTAGGAGAAAATGGACAATACGTTTTATGGTGCATTTTTTCCTGATACCCTTGTGAAAAAAAAAGCTACCTAGTTGAAGCAACAGTTTTGTGGTAAAAAATTTTTTTTTTCTTTTCATGGCTCAACGTTATAAACTTCTGTGAAGCCCCCAGGTGTTCAAAGTGCTCACCAAACATCTAGAAAAATTATTTGAGGGCTCTAGTTTCCAAAATGGGGTCACTTGTGGGGGAGCTCCATTGTTTAGGCACCTCAGGGGGTCTTCAAACCTGACATGGCGTCCGCTAATGAGTGCAGCTAATTTTGCATTCAAATGGCGCTCCTTGCCTTCCGAGCACTGCCGTGTGTCCAAACATTTGATTTCCACCACATATGAGGTATCTGCGTACTCAGGAGAAAATGGACAATACATTTTATGTTGCATTTTTTCCCGATACCCTTGTGAAAAAAAAGCTACCTAGTTGAAGCAACAGTTTTGTGGTAAAAAAATTTTTTTTTCTTTTCACGGCTCAACGTTATAAACTTCTGTGAAGCCCCCAGGTGTTCAAAGTGCTCATCAAACATCTAGAAAAAATATTTGAGGGCTCTAGTTTCCAAAATGGGGTCACTTGTGGGGGAGCTCCATTGTTTAGGCACCTCAGGGGGTCTTCAAACCCGACATGGCGTCCGCTAATTAGTGCAGCTAATTTTGCGTTCAAAAATTCAAATGGCGCTCCTTGCCTTTCGACCTCTGCCGTGCACCCAAACAATTGATTTCCACCACATATGGGGTATCAGCGTACTCAGGAGAAAATGCACAATAAATTGTAGGGTGCACTTTCTCTTTTCTCCCTTGTAAAAATGAAAATTTTATGGCTAAAGTAACATTTTTGTGTTAAAAAGTAAAATTTTCATTTTTTCCTTCCACATTGCTTTGGTTCCTGTGACGCACCTAAAGGGTTAATAAACTTCTTGGATGTGGTTTTGAGCAGTGTCAGGGGTGCAGTTTTTAGAATGGGGTCACTTTTGGGTATTTTCTGTCACCTCGGCCTCTCAAAGTCACTTCAAATGTGATGTGGTCCCTAAAAAAAATATTTTGTAAATTTTGTTGGAAAAATTAGAAATTGCTGATGAACTTTGACCCCTTCTAACTTCCTAACGAAAAAAAAATTTCTTTCGAAAATTGCGCTGATGTAAAGTTGACAAGTGGGAAATGTTATTTAGTAACTATTTTGTGTGACATATCTCTCAGATTTATGGGCATAAATTTTCAAAGTTTGAAAATTGCGAAATTTTCCAAATTTTCGCACAATTTCCTAAATTTTCACAAATAAACGCAAAAAGTATCGGCCTAAATTTACCACTGACATGAAGTACAATATGTCACGAAAAAACAATGTCAGAATCGCCAGGATCCGTTGAAGCGTTCCGGAGTTATAACCTGTCAAAGTGACACTGGTCAGAATTGCAAAAAATGGCCCGGTCATTAGGGTGTTTTAGTGGCCGGGGGTGAAGGGGTTAATATTCTCCTTGGGCTCCCATGATTTCTTCTTGAGACCAAAATCTCTACAATCCATTAGAAAAAGGGTTTTACCTTTCACCTGTTTCATAGCCAGGATTTTTTTTTTTTTACCTCAGACATCTTCTGAGGTGCCTGGTTACGTCCGTGAACCAGTATTCATGAAGTAGCGGCTCAAAACGATCAGGTTGAGGAGGGACACCTGGAAAGAATTGGGAATACGTTAGGAGGCTGGGACCTTAGCTTGTAGGAAATGGCATTAATCTGCTGGAGGACTTTGAAGGGACCACTAAAGCTGGAACCCAACTTGTAGGAAGGCATCTTGAGATGGACATATCTGGAAAAGAGCCATGCCTTGTCTCCAGGCTGGAACGAGGGAAGATCCAGGCGTCGCTTATCCTCATGCCTTATCATCCGTACTGAGGACCGCTCCAGAGAGGTCTTTGTCTCCACCTAGATTTCTGAGAAACTTTTGATGAGCGCATCGGTCGCAGGGTTGTTGTGGAGGTAGTAACCACAGGGAAAGGAATATTGGGCTATTGTGGAGGTCATCCTCAAATCGTGGAGGAGCAGACAAGTGGGGAACTGAAGCAGGAGCTAGATCTACTGCAGGAATAGACACTATAGCTGAGACAGGATCAGGTGATGGCAATGGTGGGAAAGTGTGGATATGGCTATCCACTGACCGCAAGTAGGTCAGGATTCGGTCTTGTTCCTGTTGATGGATCAGCATTTGTGGCAGTCCTGCAATCTGTGTGGTACTAGAGCCATCAGGTTCCATTGCTTGAGTAAACTGTTACACTGGTGAGTGTGGACCCACTGTTCAATGCACCAGCTCACCCTGGAGGGGCGTAACTTAGCTACTATCTCGTCTACACTAAAGCCTCTGATGGTGAGAATAGTCTTGTGCCAGAAGGTAGCCGCCAGTTGCTACTCTAGGGGATATCTCGGCACTGTGGCAGCTGACTCCAGGGGTTGAAGATACAGGAATAGGCTCAGGTTCAGATAGGAGAGCTAGTGCAGACGGGATGGCTGGTACAGCAGTTTCAGGCAGGTACTAGAATAGATAGCGGATACAGGGAATGGGAAAACAGGACCTGATAACTGGCAGCGTGTATCTAGCAGTTAGGCTATGTGCGCACACTGCGTTTTTTCATGCGTTTACGCAGCGTTTTAAACTGCAGCGTAAACGCATGCGTTGTGCGTCCCCAGCAAAGTCTATGACAAGCAAATTCCATGCTCATGTTGCGTTTTCAAACGCAGCGTTTTGGATGCCAAATTTTTTACAAAATCGATGCGTTATAAAAAGCAACATGTTACTTCTTTTGTGTGTTTTGGATACTTTTCCCTCTCTGTCTGTGGGAGAGCAAGCATCCAGAACGCATCCATTCTGCATTCAAAATGCATCCAAAACGCAGTGTTTTAGATGTGTTTTGAAACGCACATGCAGTGACATAACGCCGCTTTTTATTTGGCAAGCCAGAACGCAACGTGCGCACGTACCCTAAGACCATGCCGCTCAGGCACCTCTCATAGGGAAAGGATGCCTTAAAGGGAACCTGTCACCACTTTTTCAGCCTATAAGCTGCGGCCACCACCACTGGGTTCTTGTATACAGCATTCTAACATGCTGTATATAAGAGCCCAGGCCAGGGATATAACATAAAAAAAACACTTTATAATACTTACCTAACGGTCGCACTGTGGGCCTTATGGGCGTCTCCGTTGTTCGGTGCTGGTGCCGCCTCTTTTGGCCATCTGTTTTGCTTCTTCTCTAGCCGCGGTGCATGACGGGTCCGACGTCATACACACTTGCCGGCATTCAGGTCCTGAGCAGTGTGTATTACGTAGTCGCGTCATGCACCCAGGCTTCAGAAAAAGGATAAAGATGGCCGAAAGAGGAGGCGCCGGCACCGGACAACGGAGACGCCCATAAGGCCCACAGCGCGACTGTTAAGTATTATAAAGTGTTATACCCCTGGCCTGTGCTCTTGTATACAGCATGTTAGAATGCTGTATATAAGAGCCCGGTGGTGGTGGCTGCAGCTTATAGGCCAAAAAAGTGTTGACCGGTTCCCGTTAAGTACCTAGTGCCTCTCAGCCATACCTTGTGATGCACTTCCAGGTTAGGGTACACTGGCTGTTTAAGAGCAGGGATGCGCATGCACCCAGGAGACCTGTGCGGTGTGCGCAAGCTCCGGGAACCAGGAGGATGGACAGGAGCATACACCACTGCTGTGCAGCTGGGAGGGTGAATGCATCGGCATCCCTGCCGGGAGGAGGAAGTGGGGCAGTATGGGGACGCTTGCACAGGCATTATACACACGTCTCACAATTAGAGATGAGTGAACCTGAGGTTTGGAGTTCGTACTGAACACAGACTTTATAAAAAAAACAAAACAGAGTTTGATTTCGGAGGTCAGGTGCTTTACATATGTAAACCACTCGCGTGAGCATCGCTGGGCTCAGGTACGCTCGGTGCTTAGCCCAGTGTGAGCCGCTTGCAGTGTTTGACTGGCTCACACTGAGGGTCACAACAGCATGATAGGATGTAGTGTGCACCAAAGGAAAAAAAAAATGAAAAAACCCTGCCCCCGTAAGTGATCTGTTTATGGCTGGCTGCATGTGTGCGAAGATCTGAACTGCCCAATAATAACTTCCATTGGGGTTCAGATCCAGTCCGGGTCCCAAACCAAACTTTAGATAAAACCCGACTGCACCCGCTGAACCGAACTTCCACGTGTCTGCTCATCTCTACTCACAATGCGTCTGTTCTAAGCTATTTTAGGGGTGGCCTGTTCTTCTTCTTTCCCCAGTGTGTTGCTGCCTGCTTATGATTCGTCAGTCTTGTGCAGGGGAAAAAGTACATTCTGCCATTGAAATTTCTCTGGTAATAACCAATTGGTCGTCATAATTTTTTTTAGGTGGTAAATACTTTCAGTGCTATTATTTTTGCAATGGAGAGGTGAAAAAAAAAAGAAGCAAAAAAACATGTTCTATTCTGCTCTTTAACACCTGTTACATCATGTGTCCAAATCAACATGGAAAATATGGTGAAGGGTCCTGTTTATGAAAAGTTTTTGGCTGCTGGCAGACCCCTGACTGTATGGATTCTGATGATGTATAAGGAGGGATAGCATTCACACTTGCGTTGAACGGTATCCGTTGCATTGCGTTGTGTGACGGATGCAACGGACGTGTTGCATATAGTGGCACAACGGATGCTGCAAAACAACGCAATTCGTTTTGTTTTGTTTTTTTACAGTTTTACCGTTGGCAGACTACTATGAACGATCAGCTGATCACTCACAGTAGCCGGCCACCGGGTGATCAGCCGATCACTCACAGTAGCTGGCCGCCGGGTGATCACCCGATCACTCCCAGTAGCCGGCCGCCGGGTGATCAGCTGATCGTTCGGTCGCAGACAATGTGTGCGGGGGGCGGGGGCGGAGTGCGAAGTGGGGGGCGGGGGCGGAGTGCGAAGTGGGTGGAGCCGAGCAGGACCATGGCTGAGGACGTCAGTGCCGCGGGGACTGCATCGCTGGGGGACAGGTGAGAGTGTGTGTGTGTGTTTTGTGTGTGTGTGTTTTGTGTGTGAGGGAGGGAGGGAGCGGAGCCGAGCAGGGAAGTGTCGGGCTCCCGGCACACGTAACCAGGATTCCTTGGTTACCCGATGTGTACCCTGGTTACGGGTGGAGGGAGCCAGAGAGAGCATGCGCAGTGAAATCCAAAGGATTCCGCTGCTCAAAAAAAGTTACATGCTGCGTTCCTTCCGCCCGACGCAGCGTCAAAATAACGACGCTGCGTCGTCCGGCGGATGCAACGCTGACACTTGCGTTACAGTGCGTCATCCATACAAGTCTATGGAGAATAGCGCAGTGCGTTAACGGACTGCACTATTCTCCATAGTGACGGACTCCGCTGAACGCAAATGAGAAACTAGCCTAACTTTTATCTGTGCAATTGGAGAACCCTCTCATTTTCAGAAATGGTGTTGTTTTTTTTGTTTTTTTTTTGTTTTTTAAATAACATGAGTCTCACCTGTGTGCATCTGTACAGTTTGAGTTTGATGTTAACCAGCCCCAAGTCATGGCATCAAACAGTAACAGTGCTAATCAACTATATTCAGGTTGTTTGGTGTTCGTTTACTGGCAGTTTACACAGGCTGATGGGCAATGGTGGGGGCAAAAACGATCGCTTATTGGATAATGTAAAACCACATTTTATGCAAAAAAATGAAATTGGATGACAAATGAGCAATTTATTTGTTGTTGGATGATTGCCGGTATGTTTACAACAGAAGATGATCGTGAATGTTCTTTTGCCGATTATCATCTTGTGTAGAAAAAAAAAAAAAAAAAAAAAAGCCATAAATTGCATTAAACACTCCACAATCTGCAATAACAATAAACTAAAAAGATATACAGTACTTGACTGATGGAACCAATTTCTACCAATCAGAAATTACTATTACGCACTGTCCATTCTCTTTTGATGTACTTACATAACAAAACAGCATTAAGAGTAGAACAAGTGTGGCTGTGTGTAAAGAGTGCTTTACACGAGACGACGGATCGTGCGATGCATCGTCGGGGTCACAGTTTTCGTGACGCACATCCGGCATCATACATGACGTCGTCTCGTGTGAAACCTCTGAGCGACGCAGTATTTCTCACAAGTCGTGAGTCGTGTAGTTGTCGCTCAGTTTCATAATATCGTTTATTTTTACTTGTGCCGGTTGTTAATCGTTCCCGTGGCAGCACACGTCGCTCCGTGTGACACCACGGGAGCGATGAACTCTGCTTACCTGCGTCCCACAGCTCCTGTCGGCTATGCGGAAGGAAGGAGGTTGGGAGGGATGTTTACATCCCGCTCATCTCCGCCCCTCCGCTTCTATTGGCCGGCGGCTGTGTGACGCCGAACGTCCCTCCCCATTCAGGAAGTGGACGTTCGCCACCCACAGCGACGTCGCTCAGCAGGTAAGTATGTGTGACGGGGGTTTCACAACTTTGTGCGACACGGGCAGCGATTTGCCCGTGACGCTCAAACGACGGGGGCGGGTACGATCGATTGTGAAATCACACAATCGGTCGTCCCGTGTAAAGCAGGCTTAAGACTTCCATTGAACCACCTTTCTGTTTAGTTACCTGGATGTGGCTGGCTACGTTCACACATCAGTTTTTTTTCCATCAGGCACAATCCAGAAAAAAACGGATAAAACTGATCCGGCGTCGTATCCGTTTTATCCCCATTGATTTGTATTAGCGCCAGATGGTGCCTGATGGCCTTGCATTGCATCCGGCTTTTGACGGATCCGGCGTAATTGCTCAATGCGGCGGCCGGATGGAACATCTCATTGAACGTTTTTGTCTCTGAAATTTACAATGGAAGCCTATGGACGCCGGATCCGGTGCGATGCGGCAAAAAACGGATGCAACCGCCGGAGTTTTTTTTAAACTGAGCATGTTACAATTTATTGAGAAAGAAAACGGATCCAGCAAAAAAACCGGATGAAACGGATGCAAAAAACGGATGCGCCGGATCAGTTTTTAACGGATCAGGTATACCGGATCCGTAAAAAAAGGATCAGGCGCGTCCGTTTTTGCATATTCTGCGCCGGATCCATTGCATCAGGCACACGCCGGATTGTGCCTGATGTAAAAAAACTGATGTGTGAACGTACCCTAAAGGGAGCTTTACACGCTACGACATCGCTAATGCGAACTTGTTGGGGTCACGGAATTGGTAACGCACATCCGGCCGCATTAGCGATGCCGTTGCGTGTGACACCTATGAGCGATTTTGCATCGTTGGAGAAACGTGCAAAATCGCTCATCGGTGACATGCGGGTCCATTCTCAAAAATCGTTACTGCAGCAGTAACGAAGTTGTTCCTCGTTCCTGCGGCAGCACACATCGCTCTGTGTGACACAGCAGGAACGAGGAAGCTCTCCTTACCTGCCTCCCGGCCTCTATGCGGAAGGGAGGAGGTGGGTGGGATGTTATGTCTCCGCCCCTCCGCTTCTATTGGGCGGCGGTTCAGTGACGCAGCTGTGACGTCGCTTTGACGCTGAACGAACCGCCCCCTTAGAAAGGAGGCGGTTCGCCAGTCACAACGACGTAACCGGACAGGTAAGTAGTGTGACGGGTCTGGGCGATGTTGTGCGGCATGGGCAGCGATTTGCCCGTGTCGCACAACAGATGGGGGCGGGTACCCACGCTAGCGATATCGGTACCGATATCGCAGTGAGTAAAGCGGCCTTTAGGCTGCTTTTAACCTCAGTTTTTTGCCATCAGGCAAAAATCTGTTGCCGCCGGATCCGTTTTTTTCCCCATAGACTTCTATTAGCGCCAGATTGTGCCGGATGGCCTTGCGTTCCATCCGGCTTTAGCCGGATCCGGCAAAATTTTCTTGTCCGGCGGCCAGATGGAACGCTGAGGGGTACATTTTGTGTCTCCATTGAAAAACCGTATCGCGCCGGATCCCGCGCCGCACGGCGTGTTTTATAATGGAAGCCTATGGACGCCGGATCCGGCATAATGCGTCAAAAAACTGATACGGCTGCCGGATCCGTTTTTTTGAACTGAGCATGCTTAGTATCACAACGGAGCCGTCAAAAAACTGAAGGAACTGATGAAAAAAACTGATGCAACTGATCCTTTTTTTCGCCGGATCCATCGCATCAATTTTTTCGCCGGATCGTGCCTGATGCCAAAAAACTGATGTGTGAAAGCAGCCTTAGGCTAGGTTCACACTTCCGTTAAATTGTATCAGTCACAATCCGCTGCTCTGGTAAACAAGGTTTAGCGGATTCCGTTGTTCCCATAGACTTGTATGACCGGCGGATTGTGACTGATGATGCTGCGTTGCACCCTCCGCCCGACTGATCAGTCGTGGAACGACTGATCGCCGGGCGGGAGGAACGCAGCCTGTAACGTTTTTTGAGCAGTGCAATCCGTCGGATTTCACTGCGCATGCTCTCTGGCTCCCTGCACACGTCACCAGCTTTGCTTGGTTACCCGATATTTACCCTGGTTACGGTGCAAGGAGCCAGCGCTAAGTGGTGTACGCCCATAACCAAGGTAAATATCGGGTAACCAAGGTAAACATCGGGTGCTTTGCTTTACCCGATATATAGTCTGGTTACGTACTTCCCCGCTCGGCCCCGCCCCCTCCCGCACATGTGTGTAGACACACACACTCACCTGTCCCCAGCCATGCAGACCGCGGCACTACAACTGACCTCCTCAGCGCCTGGCTCCGCCCCCACTTGGCTCCTCCCCGCTTGGCTTCGCCCCCTCCCGCACTCCTCATGTGTACACTCACACACACACACACACACACACACACACACTCACACACTCACCTGTCCCCAGCCATGCAGACCGCAGCACTGCCACTGACATCCTCAGCGCCTGGCTCCGCCCCCTCCCGCACACAACGGAGTCCGACAATGAAATTCTTTTCATTGTCATCCGTTGTACAACGCATCAGTCACATGCGTCAAGCGACGCATGTGACTGATACAAAACAACGGAAGTGTGAACTTAGCCTTATAAGTCAGGACTGAAATCTATGGACCTGTTCTGGAGACAGAGGCAAAGCCACATATTTATCATACATTTTGACAATGTGCCAGGAAAGTAACTTTTTTGGTAAGTTTACTGGTATGGGGCATTAGTATGATTTCATTTATTTTATAATGTAGAATTACTTAACATGTCAAAAGTGTGAAATTTGTCTTAGCTAACAAAGGTGAAAAATGTCTGAAAATGCCATAGCAATGTATAGAAGCAGCCAAGCATTACACACACTGCTTTCAGATAAACTAATTTTAAAAATTACCTTCATAAGTCACACCCCATAATTTTAATTTACCTTGCCTAATTCATTTTTTTTACCTTTTATCTTTTTTGATACATGGTACACGTAGACAATGGAAACATTAACATGGTAACACTTCACAAAACTGTAATAGTATAGCTACCAATGAAAACCACACCAATAATAATGTGCCCCTTTTTGATGACAGCATCACAAAACACAGGCATAAAAACTCTTGTGAATCGCACTGTACAATTACAAATTATAGCGTATGTGGAAATTTTCATCTTCATTGTATTTGTGCAGCCACCTCACGTTACACACTGCCTCTGCTTGTCAATCCTTTGAAATTGTTGCTAAATATATTCTGAAAATTGGAGGTGCTTTTTCACACATATAGATATTGTTCTGCTCCGTGGCTGTTCTAGATATACCGTAAATCTGGGTTGCTCGGTGTTTTACTTGATACAGTGAACTGCCCTGTAAAACACTGTAGTAACATGTACTGAATGCCTCAATATTATTTCATTCAACTATTTGAGGTGACAAATGGAAGCAAAAGATATCATAATTGGCATTATATTTGCTGTGGGTGAAAACAAGGGAGTTTGTCAGTAAAGATGCCCATTCACTTTAGAGAAAAGTACAGGCCACAATACATAAGATAATTGTTTGACAGTCAACGGGACAAAAATTTAGCCATTTCTCCAAACTGCTCCATATACATGAACACTCATGTTTTTTTTATAAGAGTCTCTGCCAGACTCTCCCCGTCAGACTTTGGATGTTGAAATTCCAACAATCAGATCCTACTCTCCATTTAGATCTTATTGTTATTCCTTTTTTATTTTTTATTGTTTTTGTTTATATGTTCCATGAGTCCTGGAAAAATTAGGAACAGCTATATGTCCAGTCTGAAGGAAGTCTGTCGGATAGTGTATGTCCAGTGATTAGAGTTGGTCAAACTTGCGGGTTCCTTCTAAATTTAAAAAAAAAAGAAGAAAAAGCCGGATCCGCTCCAGAATCTGGTACCCATATAAGTCTAAACGTTGATGGAAGGAATAGGGGGGTAGGAGCGCGCACGGTCTACTCACTGAGGCTCACACTTTCCTTTCCGGAGCCAACAATTGAATATTCACTGCTTTGCCCGCCCACCAGTGTGTGTAATTGGTTGCAGTTAGATATGCCCTCACCCTGAATGGCAGCATGTCAGCTGATTGCAACCAATCACAGGCGCAAGGACGTCCGGGAAAGCAGTGCAAACGTCTGCGGGCCAGTATGGTGGTATAAAAATAAATTAACACTATCGGCGCAGGGTCCCCCATATTCTAATACCAGCACAGGTAAAGCCTATGGCTGCAGCCCCCAGCTGTTGGGCTTTATGTGTGTTGTGTACCAAAATAAGCCCAGAGTCACACGTGCGAGGGACTCGCACGGCCTGCCGCTCTCCGAACATGAGCGTGCAGGTTCATAGAAACACATGCGGTTGACCCGCTCCTGTCAGATTGTGCGGCTGTGCCGGGTGATGCAATGCGAGACTCGTGCGAGGCTGGCAGGACATCACCTGGCACGGCTTGCCATTTTTCGAACATGCAGGTACATAGAAACACAACGGCCGACCCGCTCCTGTCAGGAAAGTGTGTGGTTGTGCCGGGTTATTTGACGCGAGACTCGCGTGAGTCCCTTGCAGGTATGACTCTGATCTAAGAGAAACCGCATGCGGCTTTTTTTTTTCTTTTATTATTTAAATAAATAATAATAAAAAAAATCCGTTGTGTGGTCCCCCCAATTTTGATACCCAGCCAATATAAAGCTAGCTGGGGGCTGGTATTCTCAGCCCTCAGCCGCCCGGTATTGCTGCATCCATTAAATGTGACAATCCCGGTGCTTTACCGGCTCTTCCCGTTGCACTGGTGTGGTGGCAATCAGGGTAATAGCAGGAATTATTAACAGTGCACAGCTGCTACTAAACCCTAGGTTAGTGATGGCACAGGCGTCTGAGATACCTGCATTACTAACCTGTAAATGAAAGTAAAGAAGTACAAACACAGAGAAAAAATCCTTTATTTGGAATAAAATACAAAAAGACATCCTCTTTCACCACTTTATTAACCCCAAACGCCCCTCCAGGTCTGGTGTAATCCACAGGAGGTCCCATGCCGCTTACAGCTCTGCTACATCTCACAGTGAGCGGCCATAGAACAAGACCGCCGGCTGTGAGTGCAGACAATGACTGAGCCACGATGAGCAATGACTGCAGGCAGACACTGTCACAGGCTGGGGGCGTGTCTCACTGCAACCAATCAGACGGCAGGATGGCTGGTGGGTGGGGAAAGCTGTGTGTATGCGATGAGCCTAATGCACAGTACAGAAAGTGAATGCGCCACGCGGATACAGTGTGCCGCCAAGACACAGAGTCTCCGTAAGTATGAAACGCTCACTTAATTCTTTTTTTCTTTATTTTTCCTTTTAACCCTAGAACACATACCTGTGGCCTCGCAGGCCTGCTAGGTTACTTGTTTTCTATTGTAGACTTCTATGGTTGCATGTTCTAGGGTTAATTTCCCTTGTGCTGAATCTGGATCGTACACTTTGAAGCCCAGGCCTGGAATCCGAGCATCTTTGAAACCGCGTGGATCCGGACTATAACAGTCCAGGTCCGCTCAGCTCTACCAGTGATCCATTTAAACTATGGGTAGGGAACTTTAAAAAGAATCTGTCAGCAGGATTTCATGTACCCCTTTTCCATTTGCAGCTTGTAATGCTTTATGCTGCTATAGGATGAAATATACTTTTTCAAGAATTTGTGAAATCTGCTGGCTCCCTTCACTCATCCCTTTATAATCCTTGAGTGCTTACAGCCCTTTTGCCACTTAACCAGTTGAAAGAGCTAAAGCGAACAATGATTGGCAGCCATCTTGGCCGTCTCTCCGGTACTAAAGAGTGCCCGCACTTCTGAGTGCTTCTGTGTTGCCTATGACAGTGCCGCTGCCAGACATCTCTGGCTGCAGCTTATGTCAGGAAGAAGAAAAAGTTTGGCATTCTGAAATCGAACATGGTGATTCCTTAACTCCCATAGTAATCATTTGTACATGGCCCCCAAATTAGTCTGTTGGCTGAACCCGTCAGTATCGGTAGGTTAGCCCAACATTGGTCTAAGGGCGCAGGCACACTGTCGTATGACTTGTCTGAGGATCACATTACAATGTCCGGACTGGCTGGCGGCTTTCCTGACCGGTACATATAAATACACGCTGTCACACTTAGGTCAGGAGCGCCTCCGGACAGTCCGAGCACTGCAGTCAAGTCATACGGCCATGTGACTGCGCCCTAATGTGCAAGATTGGTTTTAGGGGTTTCATCCAGAAATATTCCAGAGAAATATATGCTGCCAATTTTGTGTGTCATTTGATGCTATATTGATAGGATTTCTCTTTAACGCAAAAAGCCGTGGAAAAATTGTGATATGAGCGCCAGATTATTGTTTGAAAATGTACATATTTTTTTCCTGGAACCATTTTGTTGGCATTTAAATTAAACCCAAATTTTACTTCCAAACTGCATTCCCTCTAAGCCATGGCAGCTGCTGAGCAGAGCGCTTAGAAAGCTGAGCAACGTTCTATAAAAGGCGGGCAACCGTCCTAAAATCCCAGGCCCAGCAGGTATTATGCGTTTGTAGTATTCTAATTAATATGACGCATGTTTTATACTTGCTCGACGTCAGAAGGCGTGCAGCAATGTCTCTCCACATCAAGATAGGAATGTAACGTTATTTTAGACTTTGTCAGTTTATGCTTTAGATGTCTGTGCGTATTTTATCCATTATAATGGAAAGTTTGAAATGTGTGGCTTACCTGCATCATTTGCTCAATGATATCTGCAGCTGTATTTGCTGCTGCAGATTTCGTTGCAACATATTTGCTGTATATGACTATGATCACACACTGCATCTTTTCTTAACCACAAAGATGCAGCATTTTTGGCCCCAAAAAACGCAAACTCATGAAAAAAAATGCATGCTTTTTACCGCATTTTGCCTAATGCATTTAAGTCAAATCTTTTAAGTGGAAGGGCTCAAACGCTGGCAAAAACGCAAAAAGAATTGACATGCTGCATCTTCAAAAACGCAGCCAAAATACAGATAAAAAAAGATACACTGTGTAGATAGCAAAATATAAATCTCATAGACTTTGCTGGGAGAAGGAAACGCATGCATTTAGGTGCATCTTTGTGACCTCAAAAACGCAGGAAAAAATGTAGTGTGTGACCATAGCCTTAAGGATGCAGTGTGTGAACATAGCTTAAGGCCTTCAGTGTAGATGACCCGTGGGAATGCACCCATTTAAAATCTTACTAGATTTACAAGAGCAAAATGTTTCAGCCCTATCCCAGTTGCGTCTTTGTGGCTTCTCTGCTGCCTGGTTACTACTGTTTGGGGCCATGGGAGTTTAGGAGCTTAGGCTGCACCATATCTGTTTAGATGCTAGATGCCGGTCAGGTTATACAGCCATAACTTGTTTATAACGGCAAAAAGGTGAATGGTAGCACTTAAAACTATAACCTGTCTTCCAAAGATTTTTTTTTCTTTTTCCTACTTACCAATGGCTCATTCCATACTTTTGAAAAGTATGGCTTAGCAGGAGGATGTGCAACATTAACTATGTTATATCTGCACCATGCTTATACACTAATCACAAAAAGAAAGATATTTTGCTTTCCGATAATATTGCGGGATGTTCCTAAAATGCACTCTAAACTTTTCAGGTGAATTTAACCCGTTAACGACCAGGGACGTACTGATCGTTATTCCCCGCACGTACAGGGCAGTATTCCCCGCCCACATCAGCTGATCTGATCAGCAAACATGTGTGTCTTAACAGGCAGGGATGGATCAGAGGTTCATCTTCCTCTGACTAGCTTGATGTTAACACGCCAGTCTTAATAAATTCCCCCATGACTGTTATTAACTTTCACTTTTTATGCACATAATTCAGTACCTGTTTCTGTTATGTTGTTATGTCCTTGTATGCTTTGATTTGTGATTTGACTGTACATTCAATTTCATAATCCCTACTGATGCTACAGTAAATGTCCTTGCATGGAAAAGGCACAAATATACACGTAACAATGTTGCAGCAGTTCATTGAAAGTACACCGTAAAGTGTCCCCAGTTTGTATTTATAATGTGATAGCGTAATAAAATAATGTTAACAGTTCCATGTAAGTTTTCTCAATGTATTAAATGGGTAAGTTGCAAAGCACTTATAAAAAACACGCCACCCTCTTATTAAAAGTGTTTGTTCTCCAGAATAGAAGGATTTTTAATTCTATACAGTACAGAGAGTTATCAAGGATACCGTGAAACTCAAAGGTGGATGGTTTCCTAGGCAAGGAATGCACGCTTGCAAGCTGTTTGCTATACAGCTTGCAAGCACCACTCAGTAGCTGGCCACATCGCTGGATCTGCCCAGCAACTGAGTCACTGTGCACCTCCAATTCTGAAAAGGCAAAGCTGCCTCTGCTTGTAGAATTGGAAAGATGCTTGAACTAATTGTCAATCTTTGTCAAGAGCACACTTTTCATGACAAGTAGCAAGCTGGCAGAGGAGTGACATGCCCCAAAAGATAAGAACTTGAGAACACCACTTAAAGGGAATCAGTCACCAAGTTTTTGCTACCTCATCTGATTGCAGCATGATGTAGGCAAAGAGAACCTGAATCCAACGATGTATAACCTAGTTTAGTGGGTGCAGTAGTTCTGACACAATCAGAATGTTCGATTTAGCAATGCAGCAGTGCTGAGAAAACTCTGTATGTCTGAGAAGTCTCTGTATGTATAATGTCTATAGACACTGAACTTCTAATCACAGAAGGGGAAGTGCTGGATTAGCTGACCTCTAGCTGACTTAGGGGTACTTCTCACATAGCGAGATCGCTGCTGAGTCACAGGTTTTGTGACATACCAGTGACCTCATCAGCGATCTCGCTGTGTGTGACACTAAGCAACGACCTTTTCCCTGCTGTGAAATCGCTGATCGTTACACATTGTTCTGGTTCATTTTTTGCTCGTTGGTCTCCTGCTGTGCAGCACACATGGGCATGTTTGACGGCGGGAGACAAACGAGCACTGACTCTGTGTAAGCAGCATACCCTGGTAACCAGGGTAAATATCGGGTAACTAAGCAAAGCGCTTTGCTTAGTAACCCGATGTGTACCCTAGCTACGTATACAGAGAGCCAGCGCTGGCAGCCCGTAAGCGGTGTATGCTGGTAACCAGGGTAAATATCGGGTAACCAAGCAAAGCGCTTTGCTTAGTTACCTGATATTTACCCTGGTTACCAAGCGCAGCATCGTTACACGAGTCGCTGGTGGCTGGTCGTTGGGAAGATCTGACTGTTTGACAGCTCACTAGCGACCCTGTAGCGACGTACCAGCGATCCTGACCAGGTCGTATCGTGGTTGGAATTGCTGGTACGTCGTTTAGTGAGACAGTACTGCCTATGATAATCTTCTGAAGCTATAACAAACATTGCAGATAAGCAGCACACAGTGTGATAAGTGATTCATGGCTGAACTCTTTGTGTTAACACTTACAGCATGCTGCCTTCTAATTACATAGCAAACACCTGCTGACCGATTCCATTTAAATAGACCCTGTTTACAGTTAATAGGGTTGTCCATGAACCCTGTTTACAGTTAATAGGGTTGTCCATGAAGAGGACAGCCCATTGTCATTCCCAATGTTTTGCATCATCTATATATATAATTGCCTTATTCTGTCTGTCTGTCTGTCTTGCTCCAAAATTGTGTCCTTACCGTGACATGTCCTTACGGTGACAAACAGCGGATTGGCCGCTGGCCTCGCCATGGCCCCTCCCCCCCACATGAATTGGCCGCTCGCCTCGCCTCGGCTCCTCCCCCCGCACGGATTGGCCGCTCGCCTCGGCCTGGCCCCGCCCTCCGCATGGATTGGCCGCTCGCCCCGGCCCTCCGCACGCATCGCCAGACATAACCTTGCGCTGCGGGGATCGTGACGGAGTGGGTGAATGCTGGTAACCATTATACATATCGGGTAACTAAGGTCCCTTAGTTACCCGATGTGTATCATAGTTACCAGTGTCCACCGGCTCCGTCACGATCCCAGCAGCGCCAGACATAACCTTGCGCTGCTGGGATCGTGACGGAGCCGGTGAACGCTGGTAACCATTATACACATTGGGTAACTAAGGTCCCTTAGTTACCCGATGTGTATCATAGTTACCAGTGTACACCGGCTCCGTCACGATCCCAGCAGCGCCAGACATACCCTTGCGATGCTGGGATCGTGACGGAGCCGGTGAACGCTGGTAACCATTATACACATCGGGTAACTAAGGTCCCTTAGTTACCCGATGTGTATTATAGTTACCAGCGTACACCGGCTCCCGGTACACATGTGCAGGAAGCCGGCATTATACTCCTCTCCCCCCAGGACTACTCCTCCTATTATAGTCCTCCTATTATACTCCTCTCTGAGTATAATAGGAGAACTATTATAGCATGGGGGATGGAGCACGATGGGGAGTGCGCAGCATAGGGGATGGAGCACGATTGGGTGCGCAGCATGGGGGATGTAGCACGATGGGGGGTGCGCAGCATGGGGGATGTAGCACGATGGGGAGTGCGCAGCATGGGGGATGGAGCACGATGGGGGGTGCGCAGCATGGGGGGATGGAGCACGATGGGGAGTGCGCAGCATGGGGGATGGAGCACGATGGGGGGTGCGCAGCATGGGGGATGGAGCACGATGGGTGCGCAGCATGGGGGATGGAGCACGATGGGGGGTGCGCAGCATGGGGAATCGAGCACGATGGGGAGTGCGCAGCATGGAGGATGGAGCACGATGGGGAGTGCACAGCATGGGGGATGGAGCACGATGGGGAGTGCGCAGCATGGGGGATGGAGCACGATGGGGAGTGCGCAGCATGGGGGATGGAGCACGATGGGGAGTGCGCAGCATGGGGGATGGAGCACGATGGGGGTGCACACCTCCCCCCAAAACACACACACACCGCCACACGCGCACCGCACAACACACTACACACACACTGGGAACCACAAACACCGCCCTACACAGACACCCACAAACACAGACAACGCCGCACACACACAACACCCAACACACAAACACCGCAGCATACACAAATATACGCACATACCGCGCAACACACACACATTGCACAAAACATACCTCCCCCCAAAACACACACACGCACCCCACACCCACACAAACCGCGCAACACACACACACACAACGCTACAGACACAGCGCTCTACAAACAACGCAACACACAAACAACACCGCTCTCACCCCCCGCCACACCCAGACAACACCCAGAACATGTACAGCGCCCTACACAAACACTTGGTAACTACACACAACAACATCTATATATATATATAACAAAAATCATACATTAACTACACAATACGTAAATTCTAGAATACCCGATGCGTAGAATCGGGCCACCTTCTAGTTAAAATATAAAAGCTTATACTCTTCCAGTGGTGCCAGAGCTAGCATTAACAAGGCTCACGTGAGGTTGTGACCTCACATGAGCCTCGCACCCAATCATCGACAGCTTTTCTCTCCCAGCCTTCAGACGTATGAGTAATCAACAGGCAGTGAGTGGCCAGCCATACCTCTCGCTTCCTGTTGATTACTCATACGTCTGTAGGCGGGGAGAGAGAAGCTGGTGGTGATTTGTTGCAGCGCTCGTGTGAGCCCTGGTAATGCGAGCGCTGATACTATTGGAATGACACGGGAAGATTTTGTTTTTTTGTTTTTTGTTTTGTTTTTTTAAATCTTAACGGGCCCAAACATGGGGAATGTTTACTACTTGAACAATCCCTCTAAGTTCCCCATATTGTGGCCCTGTGTTCAATCACGATAGAATGAATAACCGCTAATGTGATCATTTATGTATGTCTGGGAATAATGTGCTTGAAGCAAATGCAAAATCAATCTGCCTCTTTGCAAGTTCTCATATTTGTAATAATTGCCATATTGGTTCTGGTTTTCATCTTCCCACCAGCTTTGACTTTTTCGTTATTGTTTTACTGCAGTGCGTGTAGATAATTTAGTTGTGTCAGGTTTTACAATTTGTTTTGGTGAAGTCATCAGTCATGTAGCTTGCAGTCTATGTGTGGCTTTTGTAGCACAGTGTCAGCGATATTCTCTCTGGCTGTGTGTAAGTTTTTTCAGTACATTTTCAAAACTCGTATATCAGTGTCAGCAGTGTGAAAGCAGTCTAGAATGATAAATTCACAAACAACAGTAACTTGGAGGCACATTAACGAAACATTCGATTTCCAACGTTTCATCAGGAAATATGCTTGAAGTTTTACCAGTAGTTCTGTGTAAAAAGCTGATGTGTTCATGCTGAAATTCAAATACTATGTGTACTTTTATGAACCACTTTTTCAATATCTCCATTGTGTTATGTACAGTGCTTTGAAAAAGTATTCATACCCTGTGAACTTTTCCACATTGCACCCCCATACTTAAATGTATTTTATTGGGAATGTATGTGATCTTCCAACGCTAAAGTAGCAAGTATTTATTAATTGTAAAGGAAATTATAATTTATTTTTTTTTTAAAGGAAACCTGTCAGGTGCAATCTCCACCCAGAACCACAAGCAGTTCTGGGTGTATATTTCTAATCCCTGCCTAACTGTCCGTGTATACACTAGCATAGATAAAGAGATCTTTAGAAAAAGTATTTCCAAAGATCTTGTATCTTATGCTAATGAGCGTGAGGACTAGTTCCAAGGGCGTTATATTCCCCGACTAGTCCGCCCTCTTAGCATGTCCGCACACCCACTGGGGCGTACTAACATGCTATTCAATGCAGCGTCACCAGCGTTCGCTGTAACCGCGCTTCCGAATCCCGGGCACTTCCGGTCATGCGCAGTATAAAGCTGAGTATACATATCCCGGCTTCAAAAAGGTCTACTGCACATGACTGGAAGTGTCCGGGCATTCAGAAGAGCATTCACAGCAAGCACAGGTATGTGCGTCACCGCTGGTAACGCTGTATTCATTAGCATGTTAGTACGCCTCTGTGAGCGTGCTAACGTGCTAAGAGGGTGGACTAGTCGGGGGATATAACGTCCTTGGGACTAGTCCCCTCACTCATTAGCATAAGATAAAAGATCTTTAGAAATACTTTTTCTAGAGATCTCTTTATCTACGCTAGTGTATACAGGGACAGTTAGGCAGGGATTAGCAATATGCACAAAGAACTGCTCATGGTTCTGGGTGCATATTGCACCTGACAGGTTCCCTTTAACCCCTTAACGACCTTTGACGTACTGGGTACGTCACGGTGACATGGTGCTAAACGACCCATGACGTACCCAGTACGTCATGGCGAAATCGCGGTCCCGGAGCCCCGGGGAGTCCAATTTCTTTGATTAAACGGTAGATTCGGGAAGGAGGAGACCTCTGCCTGACCTCAGGAGGAGTGGTGACTCCTCCCCGAACCTACAGAGGCTGTGATTGGCTGACAAACGCCGCTCAGCCAATTACAGTCACTGTAATGTTCCAGCCATTGAAAATGGCTGGAACATTTAAATCCAGCCCTGATCAGTGCTGCTGTAGCACTGGCCATTGGCTGGAGCTGGCTGATCGGTGCTTCACCCGCCCCCAGCTCTGATTGGAGAGACCGGTCTTGTGACCGCTCTCTCCAATCAATGTGGATCTGCGGCCTGTGACCGTCCCTGGAAGCCGAGGAGAGCGGTCTCTGCGGGTGCCCATCGGTAAGTTGCCGCCCGCCCCTGTCCCCGATCGCCCGCCCCTGTCCCCCCCTGTCCCCGATCGCCCTGCTAGCCCTGCCGCTGTCCCCGATCGCCCCCGCCGCTGTCTCCGATCGTCCAGCCCGCCCCCGCCGCTGTCTCCGATCGCCCCGCCCGCCACCCCCGCTGTCTCAGATCGCCCCGCCCGCCACCGCCTCTGTCTCCGATACCCCCGCCGCGGCTCCGATCGCCCCGCCGCTGCTCCCGATCCACCGCTGTCCCCGCCGCCACGCTCCCGATCCACCGCTGTCCCCGCAGCCACTGTCACCGCCGCTGCTCCGGATCCACCGCTGTCCCCGCCGCCACGCTCGCCACTGTCCCCACCGCTGCTCCGGATCCACCGCTGTCCCCGTCGCCACGCTCGCCACTGTCCCCACCGCTGCTCCGGATCCACCGCTGTCCCCGCCGCCACGCTCGCTACTGTCCCCACCGCTGCTCCGGATCCACCGCTGTCCCCGTCGCCACGCTCGCCACTGTCCCCACCGCCGCTCCCGATCCACCGCTGTCCCCGCCGCTGCTCCGGATCCACCGCTGTCCCCGCCGCTGCTCCGGATCCACCGCTGTCCCCGCCGCTGCTCCGGATCCACCGCTGTCCCCGTCGCCACGCTCGCCACGCTCGCCACTGTCCCCACCGCTGCTCCGGATCCACCGCTGTCCCCGCCGCCACGCTCGCCACTGTCCCCACCGCTGCTCCGGATCCACTGCTGTCCCCGTCGCCACGCTCGCCACTGTCCCCACCGCCGCTCCCGATCCACCGCTGTCCCCGCCGCTGCTCCGGATCCACCGCTGTCCCCGCCGCTGCTCCGGATCCACCGCTGTCCCCGTCGCCACGCTCGCCACTGTCCCCGCCGCTGCTCCGGATCCACCGCTGTCCCCGCCGCCGCTCCCGATCCACCGCTGTCCCCGCCGCCACGCTCACCACTGTCCCCGTCGCCGTCGCACCCACCTTTTTCAGCCGCTGCTGCCCCCGAATCGGCCCCCACTGTTCCCGATCGGCGGCCGCCGCCTCCTTCATCGGCTGCCCCTTCTCCATCGCCACTACACCTCCTATCCCTCCATGTGTTGCAAGCCACCCTCCCCCCACATGTGGGGGGTGGGTGGCTTGCAGCACATGTGGGGAGAGGGTAACTTGCAGCACATGTGGGGGGAGGGTGGCTTGCAGCACATGTGGGGGGAGGGTGGCTTGCAGCACATGTGCTGCAAGCCACCCTCCCCCCACATGTACTGCTGCAAGCCACCCTCCCCCCACATGTGCTGCAAGCCACCCTCCCCCTGGGGCCCCCCCTCCTCCATGTGCCATCTCTCTCTCCCATCAGAATCTGCCCCCCTCCCCGATCTCCTGCCTGCTCTCTCCCATCCTCTTCATCTACTGCCCCCTCTCACCCTCCTCAATCTGTTGCCTCCTTCATCTGCTGCCTCTTCTGTCTGCTGTGATCCTGCTGCCTAGATCCATCCTGTAAGGTAGGTATCCCCATCTCACCTCCCTCCCCCCCATCCTCTGCCGCTCCTCCATCCGCTGCGCCATTTCCCATCTTCCATCCGCTGCGCCATTTCCCATCCTCTGCCGCCCCTCCATCCACTGCGCCATTTCCCATCATCCATCCGCTGCGCCCTTTCCCATCCTCTGCCGCTCCTCCATCCGCTGCGCACTTTCCCATCTTCCATCCGCTGTGCCCTTTCTCATCTGCCGCCCCACCCTCTCGCATCGCATTATCCAGCGCAGTTGCTCGCTTCCAGACTGCAGTGGATGATGCGATGCGAGACTCGTGCATTGCTCTCACGTTTGGCACTGGTCTTAGTGGCAGGCGCTCTTTTTTTTTTTTTTTATTCATTTTTTTTTTTTTTACTGATGTCTGTATTTTTTATTTCGCCAAACTAATTTTTTTGTATGGGGGGGGGTCTAGTTTCCAAAATGGGATCACATGTGGGGGAGCTCCATTGTTTAGGCACCTCAGGGGGTCTCCAAATGAAACATGGCGTCTGCTAATAGTTCCAATCAATTTTACTGTGAAATGGCGCTCCTTCTCTTCTGAGCCCCGCTGTACGCCCAAACAATTGATTTCCAACACATATGAGGTACCTGTGTACTCAGGAGAAATTGCACAATACATTTTATGGTGCATTTTTTCCTGATACCCTTGTGGAAAAAAAAGCTACTTGTTTGAAAAAACAGTTTTGTGGTAAAAAAAAGAATAAAATATTTTCACGGCTGAACATTACAAACGTTTGTGAAGCCTCCAGGGGTTCAAAGTGCTCACTAAACAGCTAGATAAATTCCATGAGGGGTCTAGTTTCCAAAATGGGGTCAATTGTGGGGGAGCTCCATTGTTTAGGCACTTCAGGGGGGTCTCCAAACGCAACATGGCGTCCGCTAATAGTTCCAACCAATTTTGCTGTGAAATGGCGCTCCTTGCCTTCCGAGTCCTGCCGTGTGCCCAAACATTTGATTTCCACCACATATGGGGTATCTGCGTACTCAGGAGAAAATGCACGATACATTTTATGATGCATTTTTCCTGATACCCTTGTGAAAATACTAATTTTTATGGCTAAAGTAACATTTTTGTGTTAAAAAAGTAACATTTTCATTTTTTCGTCTACATTGCTTTGGTTGCTGTGAAGCTCCTAAAGGGTTAATAAACTTGTTGGATGTGGTTTTGAGCAGAGTGAGGGGTGCAGATTTTAGAATGGGGTCACATTTGGGTATTTTCTGTCGCCTAGGTTTCTCAAATCACTCCAAATGTGATGTGGTACCTAAACATTTTTTTTTTGTAAATTTTGTTGGAAAAATGAGAAATTGCTGATGAACTTTGAACCCTTCTAACTTCCTAACGGAATTTTTTTTTTTTTCAAAAATTGCGCTGGTGTAAAGCAGACAAGTGGGGAAATGTTATTTAGTAACTATTTTGTGTGACATATCTTTTAGATTTATGGGCATAAAATTTCAAATTTTGAAAATTGCAAAATGTTCGCCAAATTTCTGAAATTTTCACAAATAAACGCAAAACGTATCGGCCTAAATTTACCACTGACATGAAGTACAATATGTCATGAAAAAACAATCTCAGAATGGCCAGGATCCGTTGAAGTGTTCCAGAGTTATAACCTGTCAAAGTCACACTGGTCAAAATTGCAAAAAATGGCCGGGTCTTTAAGGTGAAAACAGGCTGGGGGCTGAAGGGGTTAATATTGTAAAATTATAATTCTGAAAATGGTAATGTGTATTCAGCTCCTCTAAGTCAATACTTTGTAGGACCACGTATCGCTATAATTACTGCTGCAAGTAATTTGGGGATGTCTCTTCCAGCTTTGCTCATCTAGAGGCTGAATTTTTTGCCCATTCTTCTATGCAAAATAGCTGTAGCCCAGTGAGATTGGATGGAGAGAGTCTGTTACCGGTAACAGCAATTTTCAAGGCTTGCCTCAGATCCTCAATGGGATTTAGGTCTGGCATTTGACTGGGCCATTTACACACATGAATATGCTTTGAATTAAACGTGGACAGGGTCCTCTCTCCTCCTATATCAGTCTGTTTTGTACTGTTAATGATTGTTGTACATATACCCTCTTTCACTTGTAAAGCGCCATGGAATAAATGGCGCTATAATAATAATAATTAAACGATTCCATTAGTATGTTTAGAGTCCTTGTCCTGCTGGAATGTGAACCTATGCTGCAATCTAAGGCTATGTGCGCACTAGAGCTTTTTACCCGCGGATTTACCCGTGGATTTGGCGCGGAAATTTCTTGAGAAATGTCTGCAATCTTTGTGCAGACATTTCCCAGCAATTTCTATGGGAAAAAAAAAAAGCTGTGCGCACTTGTGCGGATTTTTCTCGAGAAATTTCCGCATGTGGAATTTCTCGAGAAACTTTCTTGAGAAAATGAACATGTCCATTATTTCCGCAGGTACCCTGCGGATTTCTGCAGTACAGCCTGCAAAAATCCGCAGGGAACCACCCGCGGGAAAATCGCGGCAATTCCGCGGCTATTCCGCGGCTAATCCGCGGCAAATCCGCATGCGGATTTGGTGCGGATTTTTTCCGGAGGTCCGGAAATCTTTCACTCCCAGAAGTTTCTCGAGAAATTTTCTTGAGAAACTTCACATCTCTAGTGCGCACATAGCCTAAGGGGGCTTTACACGCTGCGATATCGCTAATGATTTATCGTCGGGGTCATGTCGTTAGTGACGCACATCCGGTGTCCTTAGCGACATTGCTGCGTGTGACACGTACGAGCGATCTTAAACGATCGCAAAACAGGTGAAAATTGTTGGTTTCGGAGAGGTCGTCCTAAAACCAAATATCGTTGCCTGTTTATTAGCGATGTTGTTCCTCGTTCCTGTGGCACATCGCTGTGTGTGACACCGCAGGAGCGACGAACATCTCCTTACCTGCCTCCACCGGCAATGCGGAAGGAAGGAGGTGGGTGGGATGTTACGTCCCGCTCATCTCCGCCCCTCCTCTGCTATTGGACGGCTGCTGTGGGACGTCGCTGTGGCGCAGCACGACCTGCCCCCTTAGAAAGGAGGCGGATCGCCGGCCATAGCGAAGCCGCTGACCAGGTATGTGCGTGTGACGCTGCCGTAGCGATAATCTTCACTACGGCAGCGATCACACAATATCGCACGTACGACGGGGGCGGGTACTATCGCACTCAACATCGCTAGCCGATGCTAACAATGTCGCAGCGTGTAAAGTCCGCTTAAATCTTTTGCAGCCTCTAGATTGTATTCTAGGATTGCCATGTATTTAGTGCAATCAATCTCCCCATTAACTCTGACCAGCTACCTTGTACCAGTTGAAGAAAATCATCCACACAACTTGATGCTACCACCACCATGTTTGAAAGTGGGGATGGAGTTTTTGGGGTGATGTGCAGGCAGTGTTAGTTTTCTGCCACACATAGCAATTTGCATCTAGTCCAATAAATTTTGCTTTGATCTCATCTGACCGGAGCATCTTCTTCCACATGCTAACAGTGTCCATTACATGGCTCTTTGCACACTGAAAATGGGACTTCTTATGGTTCGATTTAAAAAAATGTCTTTCTTCTTGACCCTCTTCCATAAAGGCTGGATTTGTGGAGTATATGACTAAAGGCCGCTTTACACGCTGCGATATCGTGACCAATATCGCTAGCATGCGTACCCGCCACCCATCGGTTGTGCGACACGGGCAAATCGCTGCCCGTGGCGCACAACATCGTGCGGACCCGTCACACTACTTACCTGCCTACCGACGTCGCTGTCACCGGCGAACCGCCTCCTTTCTAAGCGGAGGGGCGGAGATAAGCGGGACGAACATCCCGCCCACCTCCTTCCTTCCTCATTGCCGGCGGCCGCAGGTAAGGAGAGGTTCCTCGTTCCTGCGGTGTCACACATAGCGATGTGTGCTGCCGCAGGAGTGACAAACTACTTCATACACCGATCAGCAGCAATATTTGAGAATGAACCCCCATGTCACCGATGAGCGATTTTGAATGTTTTTGCGACGATGCAAAATCGCTCATAGGTGTCACACGCAACGGCATCGCTAAAGCGACTGGATGTGCGTCACAAATTCTGTGACCCCAACGAGATCGCTCGGGCGATGTTGCAGCGTGTAAAGCCCGCTTTAGGGTTCGCTCACATCTGTATATAAATACGCCGAGTGCAATCTGATTAAAAAAATCGAACTCATACCGTACCAATGTAAAACAATGGGTCAGAGCTGATCTGCGAGTTTTTCCTCAGCTGTGTTCAGTCTGAGGTAAAAATCGCAGCATGCTGCATATGGCCGCTAAAACTGCTGAGACAAGCCAATGCAAGTGAATAGGTGCAAGAAAAAAATTTGATGTCACACAGACCATCCATATCCAGTACGATTTTTATGGATACATTACCACTCTGTTGCAGAGAACACTGTAAAATGTCCTGTAAATGATTATTGATTAATAGTTGCAAATAGAAAAATGCATTGCATATGGATGGCATACACATGTCATGTGGATGCTAGTCGAGAAAAAAAATCGCACACTTGCATAGCACTCGCAAGACATATGGAATAAATACCAAACGGATTTAACTCCAACTTTTCTCAAAGAAAATCTGACAAGTTTTGCTATACGCATATGAGTGAACCCTAATAATTGTCCTGTAGATCTCTGCAGCTACTGCAGAGTGTCCATTGTCCTCTTTTCTGCTTCTGTAATTAGTGCTTTGCTTCCTTCGGTTTTCAGTTTAGGTGGATGGCCAAGTCTTGTTAGGTTTGCAGCTATGCTATACTTCTTCCATTTTTTTGGATGATGGATTTGGGAGATGTTCAGAGCTTAAGCAATCTTTTTTAGAACCCAACCCTGCTTTTTACTCTTTTCTTCCCACAACTGTATCTCTAATGTGTCTGGTGTGTTCCTTGATGTTCATAATTCCGTTTAATCCCTAATGTTCTAAAATAAACCTCCTCAAAATAACTGCAGTTATACTGAAAATAAATTACAGATGGGTTTACTCAATGTACTCAAGGTGACTTCTGAAGGCAATTGGTCACTTAGGATTTTATTTAGGGGTATCATACTACATGGGGTTGAATACAATTCATGTCACTATTTTAAGATTTACCGTATTTTTCGCTTTAATACGAATTTGGTGAAAAAAAAGAGTTTTTTTTTTTTTTTTAATGTTAAATGGGGTCCATCTTATAATGCCAGTGTCCCTCTAACAAATCATATAGGGTATATGTCCCTCATAGCCCCCAATCCTAAAATTAGCCCCCCTTAATCTGGATATGGCCCCCTTATATTGAATATAGCCCTCTTGTGATGGCACACGTTCCCCTGTGCTGCCCATGGCCCCTATAGATCGCACAAGTCCCCCTGTGTTAGATATCACCCCCATAGTGCTGCCCATGGCCCCTATATAGATCGCACAAGTCCCCCTGTGTTAGATATCGCCCCCATAGTGCTGCCTATGGCCCCTATATAGATCGCACAAGTCCCCCTGTGTTAGATATTGCACCCATAGTGCTGCCCATGGCCCCTATATAGATCGCACAAGTCCCCCTGTGTTAGATATCGCCCCCAGGCTGCTGCCCATAGTAAAATAAAACACTCTTTCCTTACCTCCTCCAGCGCTGAGCTCCCTCCGTGCTTCTGTTCCTCCACTTCCTGGTTCTTCGTGCCGGTCATGTGATCGGCACAGCAGACTGAGATCTCTGCCTGCCTGATCACAGTGGAAGCAGGGACACCGGGGAGAAACGCTGGAGGGGGTAAGTAAAGCTTTTTTATTTTAGAATGAGCAGCAGCATGGGGGCCATATCACAGGGGGGCACAGGCACATATAATATGCACCGCTGCCCCAGCCCGTCACTGCGGTGTGATTTCAGCACCACCGGAGATGGACAGCGGCTGTGCATATTATATGAGCGGGAGCAGGAGATCAAAGGCTGCAGCCCGCAGCGTTCACCTGTGCTCCAGAGCTGCCCCCACCTCCCCTGGACCCAGCAGTGTATGTGTGTGTGTGTGTGTATGTGTATATATATATATATAGAGTTTATAGATATAGATATATATACCCCACCCCTGTATATTCGGCTTATAAGACGCACCCCCTACTTTCCCCCAAAATTTGGGGAACAAAAATGCGTCTTATAAAGCGAAAAATACGGTATATATTTTTAATATTTAGAAAACCATGTATTATTTCCTTTCCAATTCACAAATACTTGTTACTTTGTGTTATTATATTACTTAAAATACATTTTAAGTTTGTGGGTGTAACGTGAAAAAAATTCACAAGGTATGAATACTTTTTCAAGGCACTGTAACGAATAGAGGGTTCCCTAGCAATAGTGCAATAATGAACCTACTAAGGTTATTTTACAATAAATGGTCCCAAAATGGATAGAAACAAATTAAATATTTCAGCAAACAAGAATACGGTTCTGCACTACCATGCTGAGCTCTTTATGGTGCCAGGGAGGAGTAAGCTTGTCGGTCCCTTCCGTTGTGTGGGTCTCGAGTGCACGTAGATAGAAGGCAGATGAAGTTACAAGCATCCATAGAAGTAGAAATCCATGGCACATCCAGTAAGTTTCCCAAACGTGCTTTTATTTTAATTCCAAATGTACATTAAAAAAGCGGGCAGAGAACCGGGTGCAGGTCTCTAAGGGAGGACGGACATTTTGTACCTCTTGCTACTTTGAAGGGAAACTTACTGGATGTGCCATGGATTTCTACTTCTATGGATGCTTGTAACAAATTAAATATAGTTTAGAAAGATTACCACATTTTTCCAACTGTAAGACGCATCGGACCCTAAGATGCACCTAGGTTTTAGGAAAATAGGAAAAAAAATTTGAAGCAAAACATGTGGTCATGACACAGTGTTATGGGGGAGATCTGCTGCTTACAAGGTTATGAGGGTAATGTCCCCCCATTCTAGGCCCCTTTCCTGGTATATGTGTCCCCCATCCTGGTATATATGGCTCTCATACTGATCTATAATCCCCATCCTGAGCCCATCCTGGTATATGTCTTCAATCCATGGAATATATGTTCCCCCATCCTGGTATATATGATCCCCATGCTTGTCCATATGTCCCTCATCCTAGTATATATGTCCCCATCTTGGAATATTATGGCCCTCATCCTGGGATCATCCTGGTACACAGTGGCATGTAAAAGTTTGGGCACCCCTGGTCACAATTACTGTTATTGTGAACAGTTAGGCAAGTTAAAGATGAAATGATCCCTAAAAGGCATAAAGTTAAATATGACACATTTCCTTTGTCCTTTGTATTTTAGGCAAAAAAAAAAAAAAAAATAATATTATATATATATATATATATATATATATATATATATATATATATATATATATATATATATATATATATATATATATATATATATATATATATATATATATTATATATATATTTATATATATATATATATAATATATACACAAAGTATTTTTCGTTTTATACTACGGGCTCGGAGGAGGGTGTGTTGCTGCTCAGGAGGGTCGGCGATACTGCGAGCTCAGGGGTGTAGCGTCGGGCGCTATTGAATCCCCGGGTATGGCTTACCAGCCATACCCAGGCAATTCAAATGGCCTCTACAGCTATTTTCTTGAAGTTCATCGCATCCACCGTGGGCGATTCAATTCAGCCGGCAGTCAGCTCAATGCACCTGCCGCCGAGACAGCCTGGCCGCAGATCAGTGCCGAATGCTGCAACACCCCCAAGCGCATCCTGTGAGCCTGTCTTCTATGACCCCGCTCGACCACTGCCGCCCCGGTAAGTCATATCCGTTTTGTAAGACGTACCCCCATTTTACCCCCAGTTTTTGTGGAAAAAAAGTGCATCTTCCAAAGCGAAAATATAGTATATATATTTTAGTCTTTTACATTTTAAAATTAATAAAAAAGGAAAATGGGCCAATGCAAACGTTTAGGCACCCTGCATGGTTAGTACCTAGTAGCACCCCCTTTGACAGGTATCACATCTTGTAAATGCTTTTTGTAGCCAGGCAAGAGTCCTTCATTTCTTGTTTGAGGGATTTTCATCCATTCTTCCTTGGAAAAGTCTTCCAGTTCTGTGAGATTCCTGGGTCATCTTGCATGCACTGCTCTTTTGAGGTCTAGCCATCGATTTCCAATGATGTTCAGATGAGGGGACTGTGAGGGCCATTGCAAAGTCTTCAGCTTGTGCCTTTTGGGATAGTCTATTGTGGATTTTGATGTGTGTTTAGGATCATTATCTGTATATGTTCCCCATCCTGGATCCATACTGGTATATATGACCCCCATCTTGGTTTGTCCGCTATTAATGAGAATGAATCTTCACTCCTCCTCACACCCATAATCCCGTCCTCCTCTCGGCGCTGGCTTCAGTGCCAAGAGGAGGGCAGGAGAATGAGCGTGGGGAGCAGTGAATATTCATTAGCAGTCACACTGTTAACCCCAGCGCCGACTCCTGCCTCCTGTGACCACCATCAGGTTCATCCAGACTATAAGACACACCCCTACTTTCCTTCAAAATATTTTGGGAAAAAAAGTGTTTTATAGTCAGAAACCTACATCATATAATGTGGTAAATACATGTATGTATTTCTGTACTAGATTCTTCATACTAAAATGCTATATGCCTGCAAAGTAAAAGTAAGGCTGTTTACAACTTTAGTTTTTGAAGTGGTTTGTTTTTTTTTTTTCTTTCACTGCATTTTTATTAAAATTTAAAGATTTTTTTTCTAACACTAGCAAAAGCTATGGGATTTTCGAAATTTCATGTACACACTTGCTTTTTTTCTATGACTGAATTGGAAAACTACAGCACTTTGTAAATCTACAGCGTATCAATTCTTTCAGCATTTTTGCAACATTTGTTCACCTGCTTTTTCACCCATAGAAAGCAGTTCTTGGGGTATGAAAACCTTTTAAAGGCACTATAAATGTGGTTAAGTTACCAGTGTATGTGACCCTTTTCATCTCACACCCAGAATAAACTTAGGCCCAGGACAGACACTTAATTAGATCACAGAATAAATCCAGTTAACACACTTCAAAATAAAGCCTGACATCACACCTTAAAATAATAGTGAATCCCAGACCAGAACCCAGAATAAATTCAGACACCAAAGTGTTTTTGGTTCAAGACTACAGCTTTCAAATAGACATTACTCGTACTGGGTTGTATTTCAGAATTAATAAAATGTACTGTATATACTGTAAGACTAGGAACGCACTGTGTCTATGGACCTAGCCTACAGTATACAGTGGGAGATTTTACTGAAGCATATTGTACTGTTATCATAGGTGACTATTCACCAGAAGGAGACCAAAAAGTTTGTTTTTTCAGCCTCTGTCTAGCATTTGTCTTAAGCTAGGGTCACACGTAGCGACGCAGCAGCGATCATGACGGCAATTTGACCTTATCAGGATCGCTGCTGCGTCGTTACATGGTCGATGGTGAGCTGTCAAACAGGCAGATCTCACCAGCGACCAGTGACCAGCCCCCAGCCAGCAGCGACGCATGGAAGCGATGCTGCGCTTGGTAACTAAGGTAAATATCGGGTAACCAAGGAAAGCACTTCTCTTGGTTACCCGATATTTACCTTGGTTACCAGCGCACACCGCTTAGCGCTGGCTCCCTGCACTCCTAGCCAGAGTACACATCGGGTTAATAAGCAAAAAGCTTTGCTTATTTACCCAATGTGCACTCCGGCTACGTGTGCAGGGAGCAGGGAGCCGGCACAGGCAGCCTGAGAGCGGCGGACGCTAGTAACCAAGGTAAATATTGGGTAACCAAGGAAAGGGTTTCCCTTGGTTACCTGATATTTACCGTGGTTACAGCTTACCGCAGGCTGCCAGAAGCCGGCTCCCTGCACATTCAGTTGTTGCTCTCTCGCTGTCACACACAGCGATGTGTGCTTCACAGCGGGAGAGCAACGATCAAAAAATGAAGCAGGACATTCAGCAACGAGCGGCGACCTTACAGCAGGGGCCAGGTGATTGCTGGATGTCACACACAGCGATGGTCGCTGCTTCGTTACAGAAAATGGTGACTTAGCAGCGACGTCATCGTCACTGTCTTTGTGTGTGACATGTCCTTTACTGTACAGGGAAGCACAGCAGACTGGTCTTTCCTATGCAGAGGGCTACTTCAAAGATACTTATACCAAGCGATATACATTTTTTTTGGACGGATGCCTGAGCATCCGCCATCCACCCTGACTGTCCACGGTTGGCACATGCCTCCTGAACATGTACCCGATAGTGTGCTGAAACGTAGTGTGGCACTACCCTATATAATTACAGATTCTGGATGTGGCAACTGGCAGAATTGCCTGATCTTCAGGGAGGTGTTCCCTTCTTGTGGGCATTCTCCATTACATTCTTCATCAGTAGGAAAGTATTCTGCAGTCTCACTGAAATTGAATAATTTTAGGCTTTTTTTTGCTGTTCTTGAAATTTCAATCTGTGAATACACAAACAATCTGAGGTATGTGGGTGGGGAAGCTCAACTGTACCCTATGTGCCCACGGGGCAATGTACCCACGGATTTTGCTGCGGAAAACCCTCGGATTTATCTGGATTTTCCAGATAAAGCCGCAGGTTTACGCAAGTACACACACTCCCCATGTTATCCTATGGGATTTGGGGAGTGCTGTATCAATTCTGCGGTATGTGCGGCTGCGGAATATGCTGCAGATGTCCCGCAGCCACACGTAACTGCATGTCAAATATTCATGTGGAAATATCTGTGGAATTCCCGCTCCTCCACTATAGAGATAGAGGCCGGGACTTCCGCAGGTATTTAAGCACTTGTTCCGCAGGGTTACCTAAAAAAATGCTCGAAACCCGCAGCAATGGATAGCTGCAGATTCCGGGGAGCAGCTGCGGGAAACCTGCGGACAAACCTGCAGAAAAATCCGCGAATACTTTGTCCCGTGGGCACATAGCCTAAGAGTGATTAGATGGCAAGGGGGAATGATGGGGCTAGATCCATTATTTCTTTGTCACTTGTGAATTTGACAGGCAGCAATCGCCTTGCCCTCGTCCTGTCCAAATTCCACCCACTTTGTCACAGATTGGCGAAAATGGCATGAGAGTTCCAGAAGTCGCAAAATTTTAGCGCTGCCTCGAGTTGCACCAAAATTATGCGACTTATCAAAGTTTTTTACACCAGAAGACTGTCGTAAATGCATTGATAAATCAGACCCATAGTGTTGAGAAATGATACTCTTAGGTTCTGAGACATCATTTGCTTTTTATTTGAAGTAATTTTCCTCTTTTATCAAGTTAACGTTTTTTTCCGCCAAATAAGTCAAAATGGCACACACGATTCATGAATTTTGCTCAAAGTAAAAAATGGGCTTTTTTTGTCCTATTTTGAACTGTTTTCGCACATAATGAACCTTGACTTCAAAAAAGGCACAAATAGAACAATGAATTGGGTGCAAAACACAAAAGTAGACAAAAAACAGGTGTAAAGGCAATGATTAGTCAGGGCCTTGGTCTTCTTACCTATTGTAAATATTTTAGTTTTAGTAATGAGCGAATACTAAATGTTCGGGTTATTTGTACCGGATACCTAGTATTATTCCAGAGTAAAAGTAGTCGGTTTCCAGCATCAATGTCCAGGAGAAGATGATTCTTAAAATTAATGTTTTTATTGAAGACTACGTTGCAACTACGTTTTTTGCATTCACCTTGGTTTAATGGATCTTCAATGAAAATATTGATTTTAAGAATCAGCGTTTCCTGGACGTTGATGCTGGATACCGACTTCTTTTTCTCTGATTTCTGCCAAAACACGTGTTTCTCTTGCACCTTCCTGTGAGTGAGTACTGCGTCCAACTGGATACTTTTTCTTTGTTCTTTCTAGTAGTATTCCAGTATTCGTCACAAATAACAAACCTAATGTAAGTCAATGAGAACCCGAGCATTATTCTGGGACATCTTCGAGAAAAATGCTTGGGTTGTCCATTCACTTAGATTAGGTTCACTATTTATGACCAACACTGAAACTAGGCATTTGGTACGAATAATCCAAATTCGAATACTTCATATTTGCTCATCACTATTTACTTATTATATCTTTTCATAGGGCAACACTGATATGACACTTTGATACAATATAAAGTAGTCAGTGTACAGCTTGTATAACAGTGTTAATTTGGTGTGCCCTCTAAATTGCACACTGCCATTAATGTCTAAACAGCTGGTAACAAATATGAGTACACCCCTAACTGAAAATGCCCAAAGTGTAAATATTTTGTGTGGCCATCCTTATTTTCAAGTGCTGCCTCCCTTAACTTTCTGTGTCATGCCGTTCCCTAGAGCTTCACAGGAGCCACTGGAAATTTATGGCCAGTCCAACACCTTTTACCCTTCGTTTCTTTAGCAAGGCAGTGGTTGTCTTTGAGGTGTGTTTGGGGAACATCATCATCACATTGGAATACTGCCTTGTGGCCCAGTTTCCGAAGGGAAGAGATCATGCTCTGCATCAGTATGTGACAGTATATGTTGGCATTCATGGTTCCCTCAATGAACTGTAGCTCCCCATAGCCGGCAGCACTCTTGCAGCTCCAAACCATGAAACTCCCACCACCCTGCTCGAGTAGACAAGACACACTTGTCTTTGTACTCCTCACCTGACACTATCTTAACCAAATAAGTTTATCTTGGTCTCCTTGGTCTCATCAGACCACTTGACCTGGTTCCAGTAATCCATGTCCTTAAAGCTGGGTTTACACACTGCAACATCTCAAACGACATCGCTGTAACGTCACCGGTTTTGTGACGCAATAGCGATGTTGTTTGCGATGTTGCAGTGTGTGAAACCTATCAGCGACCCGGGCCCTGCTGTGAAGTTGTAATCGTTACAAATCGTTCAGGACCATTCCTAGGTCCTTTGTTTCCCGCTGTGCAGCATGAAGTTTCAGTGTGTGAAGACTTTGCAGCGACTTTGTTAGCAACTTCCCTTTCAAAAGGCTGCTTATCAACGTCCCCAACAACCAGCTAGGTCGCTCTGCAGGTCCGGATCGCTGTTGTGTTGTTGGCCAGGTTTGCCTGTTTGAACGCTCACCAGAGACTTAGCAGAGACTTAGGGAGGTCGCTATTGCGTCACCAAACCGGTGACGTTACAGCGATGTCCTTTGCGATGTTGCAGTGTGTAAACCCAGCTTAAGACCACGTCTCACTAAGCGACATCGCTGCTGAGTCACGGTTTTGTGACGCAATAGTGATCTTTCCAGCTATGTCGCAGTGTGTGACATCCAGCAACGACCTGGCCCCTTCTGTGAGGTCGCCGGCTGTTGCTGAATGTCCTGCACCATTTTTTGGTCGTTGCTCTCCTGCTGTGAAGCACACATCGCTGTGTTTGACAGCAAGAGAGCAACGATCTGAATGTGCAGGGAGCCAGCTTCTGCGGACGCTGGTAACCAAGGTACACATCGGGTAACCAAGCAAAGTGCTTTGCTTGGTTACCCGATATTCACCTTGGTTACCAGCGTCCGCAGCTTCTAGAAGCCGGCTCCCTGCACACGTAGCCAAGGTACACATCGGGTAACTATAAGCAAAGCGCTTTGCTTAGTAACCTGATGTGTACTATGGTTACCAAGCACAGCGTCGTTACACTGGTCGCTGGTGGCTGATCTCTGATCGCTGTGGAGATCTGCCTGATTGACAGCTCACCAGCGACCACGTAGCGACGCTCCAGCGATCCCTGCCAGGTCTGATTGCTGGTGGGATCGCTGGAGCGTCGCTAAGTGTGACGGTACCTTTAGTCTGCTTGTCTTCAGCAAACTGTTTGCGGGTTTTCTTGTGCATCATCTTTAGAAGAGGCTTCCTTTTGTAAAGACAGCCATGCAGATCTATTTGATGCAGTGTGCGGCATATGGTCAGAGCGCTGACAGGCTTTCTCCACCACTATAACCTCTGCAGCAATGCTGGTAGCACTCATACATCTGTTTTGAAAAGACAGCCTTTGTATATGACTCTGAGCACATGCACTCAACTTCGTTGGTCGACAATGACGAGGCCAGTTCATAGTTGAACCTGTCTTGTTAAACCGCTGTATGCTCTTGGCCACCATGCCGCATCTCCGTTTCAGGGCGCTGGCAATCTTCTTGTAGCCTAGGCCATCTTTATGAAGAGCAACAATTCTTTTTTTCAGATCCTCAGAGAATTGTTTGCCATGCGGTGCCATTTTATTCCTCCAGTGACCAGTATGAGAGAGTGTGTGAGTGATAACACCAAATTTAACATACCGGCTCCCCATTCACACCTGAAACCTTGCAACGCTAATGAGTCCCATGACACCGGGGAGGGAAAATGGCTAATTGGGCCATTTTCACTTAGGGGTGCACAAACTTTTGTTGTAAATGGTTTAGACATTAATGTCAGTGTTGCTATTTAGAAGGCACTCTAAAGTTACACTGTAAGACCATGTTCACACGTTGTTTTTTTTCTGCAGCAAAACCTGCTCTCTAGGCAGTAATAAAGTTGCTTCCGAACAGCAGTCTTTGCTGTTTTGTGTGCTGCTTGTTTCAGCTGGATTTTTGGTGTGTCGTTTGTCTACAGTACATGTTTAAATAAAGTTAGTTTCATTCATCATAAAAGCAGCAAAAACACATTTGCATCTTTGCACTTTCTCATTGCTTTCAATGGGTATAAAAAATGCTGCAAAAACGTAAGAATTGAAATGCTGCTTTTTCAAAAATGCAGCAGTTTTCCATGTCAGGAAAAAAAAGCAAGTGTGTGTGTGCAAGATCTCATAGATTTTGGTGGTACTGTAAAAAGTACAGTAGCTTTTAATTTGTATAAAACATGAAAAAAATCATGCAAAAACACGTGAGAATATATCCTTATACAAGCTGTACACTGACTACTTTAGATCGTATCAAAGTGTCATATCTTCAGAGCTGCAATAAAATATTTACCAAAACGTGAGGGATGTACTCAGTTTTGTGATATACTGTAGTTGCAATAAAAATTATTCACCCCTCTTTTTGCAAACTAAAGCCTGCTTTACACCTTACAATTTTGCATACGATATTGTATGCGATGTGTCCCTCCCCCATCGTATGTGCAGCACGTTCAATTTGTTGAACGTGCCGCACAAACGATTATTTCCCGTCACACGTACTTACCTTCCATACGACCTCGATGTGGGCGGCGAACATCCACTTCCTGGAGTGGGAGGGACGTTCGGCATCACCGTGACGTCACGCGGCAGCCGGCCAATAGAAGCGGAGGCGTGGAGCTGAGCGGGACGTAAACATCCCGCCCACCTCCTTCTTTCCGCATTGCCGGCGGGAGCCGTGGGACGCAGGTAAGCTGCAGTTCATCGTTCCCGGGGTGTCACACACTGCAATGTGTGCTGCCTCGGCAACATTGAACAACCTGACGTTCATTTTTTATTAATTGAACGACGTGCGTGCGATCAATGTTTTAACGTTCAATCGCAATCGCACGAAGGTTTCACATGCTACAATGTAACTAATGATGCCGGATGTGCGTCACTTACAACGTGACCCCGCCGACACATTGTAAGATACATTGTAGCGTGTAAAGCGGGCTTAAGTTTATTAGCAAAATGTACAAAGTTTCTGCTGTTTGCAATAACCCAATCAAACGAGAGCAATATCAACCTGTAATGACCTATGATGAACATTTTTCTCATTGGTTACTAAGGGTTGCATAAAGCTGACTCTGGAGTGGGCCTGCTTCACAAGTATCAATTTTAGCTGGCATCTGATTGTAGCTGCAGAGACCACGGCTAGCTCCAATTGCCGCTGTTCAACCATTTAAATGCCACTGGAAAACTCTGACATTAGCATTTATATGATGCTATTGACAGTGTGTTGTGGAATTGGGTCACCTCAGCAGCCGGTGGCCTGCTTAAAGCCCCTGGAACTGCCATTTTAGAAGTGGTATTGCAGTATATAGTATAAATGATTGAAGGTTCGCAGGTTAAAGTTTCCTTAAAGAGGACTAACCACCAGGATTTTCCTATATAAACTAAAGCCAGTGCTATACTGGCACTATCAGGCTACTTCTAAACATACCTTTAATTGTGAGATTGGATGTATACTTTCTGAAATACAGGCAAGTAAAGTTTGTGAAATGCACTTATTTCATGATGGGTGTAATGGAATATCTAATAGGTGAGTCAGGTTTTGCTAGTTATTCCCGCCCCTGTACACGCCTGTCCTTCCTCCCCCTTTCCTCACTCTGTAATAATAGAGACAGGGGGAAGGACAGGCAGGCAGACAGGGGCGGGAATAACTAGCAAAACCCGACCCACCTATTAGATATTCTGTTACAGTGCACCCATCATGAAATAACAATGCATTTCACAAACTTTACTTGCCTGTACTTCAGAAAGTATACATCCGATCTCACAACTAAAGATAAGTATAGAATCAGCATGATCGCGCCAGTATAGCACTGGCTTTAGTTTATATAGGAAAATCCTGGTGGTTGGTCCTCTTTAACACTAGAACTACTGAGGTAGTAATTTTGACTACTTTGCACCATGTATTTCTATATAGGTGTCACGAGTCCAGTAGTTCTAGTGTTAAGTGACTAAAAAATAAAGTAAAACTGAAAACCAGAAGGATTTTTTTTTCTGTGGTCTATGCACAAAATTAAGTTTATTGCCATTAAATTGGTTAGCTATCTAGATATATTTAAAAATATATTTGGTGGTTAAAGGGTTATTGCCATATTCCCAAGTTTTCCAAAGGAAAGTTGAGAGATGACCTGCTGACCACTGGGACCACAGATCCAGACAACAGAGCCCCAGTTGAGCTTTTATAAACAGGAGGAAGGTCATACATGCACATGCTCCATTGATTATCTATGGGAATGCCAACGCTCTACTCTAAGGCTATGTGTCCACGGTAGAATGTACCTGTGGATTTTTCTGCCTGAAAATCCGCGACTTTCGCGGCAAATCCGCATTAGGCAGCACCACATTAGGCAGCACCACAAGGGACCTCCACAGCCAACAACAGCATACACTGCATATACAGTGTTATCGATGAACATAGAACTGAACATTAAAGGGTTATTCCCATCTTAGCACATTATCAAACTGTTAGGCTATGTGCCCACGCTGCGGATTTACCGCGGATTTTGCCGTTGATTTACCGCGGATTTGCCGCGGATTTTGATGCGGATTTTTTTTTTTTTCCCCATTCAAAACCAAAAATCCGCACCAAATCTGCACCAAACAATTGACATGCTGCAGATTTTTCCGGATCAAAATCCGCGGCAAATCCGCAGCGGAAAAATCCGCAGCATGGACACAGCATTTCCAAAATGCCATTGAAATGGCTTGGAAGTGCCGCTGCTGCAGATTTTCGTGAAATCCGCCGCAAATCCGCGGCAAAATCCGCGGTAAATCCGCAGCGTGGGCACATAGCCTAACAGTTTGATAATGTGCTAAGATGGGAATAACCCTTTAATGTTCAGTTCTATGTTCATCGATAACACTGTATATGCAGTGTATGCTGTTGTTGGCTGTGGAGGTCCCTTGTGATGCTGCCTAATGTTTCAGTGGATAAGTTATATTCTGACTATTGTTAGAATACTTTAGAAATGATATTTAGATTTTGTCTATACGGATCCACTGGGTAAGTATGTACATATGTACCCTCACACACGCACACGGTAGGCCTTTTATCCTTCTCGATCAGAATGCAGGAGATATCTTCTACATATTAATCCCATAGGGTATAAAAGAATAAAGGGTTTTAGCAAGCTCCATTGGTCTGCCAAATTCCTTAGTAGAAAGCTGGCATAGCAGAGGATGGTGTGTTAATGCCTGGTGCTCCACACTGTCCCTCCCATTCTCCACACTCCGTGCAGAGAGGTGGGAATGAGGCAGTCTCCTCATTGTCCTTGAAAATCATCTTCACATCTGAAATGAAAGACGCTCAGATCTCTGGTCCATATTTCCTCCCATGGCAGATGACATTAAGCCAGCATAGCGTGATAAATTTAACAAGGATTGGGACATGTATGCAGATCCCACTGTGTGTAGATACAGTGTGTACAGACTCCTGCTGAAACAAAGGAAATCAGCGCTGTCGCGTGCTTGTCAAAAGGTGACGTCATTTCTTGTGCAACACTATTCGGTGATACATCTAACTGACCACACATAACTGGATATGCTTTTAATGGCTAACAATGGCCCCATAGAGATTTATTTTTTTCTGATTTAACTTTTCGAGAGCTAGACATCAGTTTGTACAGGAACCATCATTTATTATACTGTTTAGTGTGATAGAGTTGTTTTTTCAGGAGAAACAAATCTAGAATATCCTGCAGGGTATACAGGGGTTTGCAGTATGCCACCCTTATACTTTGGTTGATCATTTCATCTTTTGGTCTGCTGGAAGTCAATGTGCATTCATAGTTACTACGTAGCTTGTGAGTTAAAATACTTTGACGCACTATCAGTTTGTGGCAATTGCTATAAGTTTGAATGTGATTCTAATGCCTTATGTTTACATTCGTGCCAAAGGCCCGTCTGGAAACCTTTGGCACAAATGTGCATTATTCTTGTCAAAGCGATGGACACCATTAATTTGTCAAGTGCTGCCAGTGTCAATCATGCAAATCATACAGCTAACTTATGCCAGAAACAAAGACATTGATATGAACAAAGCCTTATGGTGACCATACACATATGGTGGCTCTCCAGCTGACCGCCATCTTTCTGGACTCCTCTCAGCATTTGCAAATGTTTGTGATGTTAAGAGGAACAGTGTAGAAAGTTGGTGTCAGACACCTCTGGTAGTGGCTTATCCCTCCTGAAAACTAAAGGATCAGCTTACGCAATTCTGACGGCTCCATCGTTTTCTTCCCCGACATGCGTTGGGTGGCCCCGAATCTTATTACATAGTTAGTCCCATCAGATTCATCAGGTTTAGGTGATTTTCCCTTAATTTGGGTATATAGGGCCTTAAAAAAAGCTAACAGTTAACCAACATTTTGGATTCCTCCCATATTGTTAACAGAAAAAATTTCCTAAAACTTACAAATTTAATAAATATGCTTTAAAACACAATAAGTGAAGAGATCAATGATAAACTGCGTCAACAAAACGTAATAGACAGAAAACTAGTCGATACCAGGGAGTGAAAGTAAACGTCTACAATACAAATATTACAGTGTAGCCATTGCAAATTGCATCACAAAAAAGCAAAAGTCCATAAAAGTTGGCTAGGGTTAACTGGTGCGTGTCACAGTGCCCAGCCAAAGAACTAAATGGAACTTCAAAAGGAAGAGCAATGAAATCCCCTTATCCTGGGACATCCACAACCTACTCATGGCCTCCTGATGAACCTGAAGCACAGGAGAAACGCGTTGAGGCCGTCCTTTCTGAACAAATGCATCAATAAGGAAAGTTGTTTTGTTTCTTTTCTTTTTTCACTGGTTTGCCTTGTGATTGCATTGCTCATCCTTTTGAAGCTCCATGTTTTTTTGTGATGCTATTTGCAGTGACTACACTCATTGTGGTGTTTGCTTTGGCTATTTTGGTTATTTAACCCCTCACAGTCAAATCTTAATTTTGTGGATAACTTTTAGTACGGGCAGGTCGTGGTTTAGGGACTCCTTAGGGAATCCCAGAGAGAGTCATTGGTGAGCGAGGGCGCCAATTACACTTTTTAGGGTTCCGACCTCTGCAGCAAGGTAGAGCCATCCCTTAGGGACATTCATAGGGCCCTGTAGTATTTATATACTGTATATGTTTACTGTCACTCCCTTATATTGACTAGTTTCCTTTTTTTAATGCAGTTTTTCATTGATATCTTCACTTATTGTGTTTTTAAAGCATTTATATTAAATTTGTAATATATAGGGCCTTAGTAGTAATACAACTTGGCACTCAATGAGATGTTTGTAGGTGATATGGATTTTAAGCCATCAATGTAACAGTCCTGATTGAATCAACAGCATATGTAACGTTTCTGTCTTACATGGACCTTCATCAGGTCAATGGCTGAAGATTACATGTTGGAGTATGAGCATGTAAGCTCACGGATAGCGGAGGATATTGCGGATTGTGGAGGCCTATAGAGGCTGGTATTGTGACCAGCTCACTATAAGAAGGCGTCTTGGACACTTTTTTTTGCACCTTATGCACCTTCTAAGTTATAAAAACAGGAATAACGGAGTTATCATTGAAGACAGTATTTTGGCGCCTCCAATGGCCGCTACCATGTCAATCACTCAGTTTTTTCCATCAGTGACATGGCAGTTTAATTTCTTAGGTAAATAGGACAACTAAATAAGAGTCTGTAACTTGTGTAAAAAGCCAAGGTGCTCCATGGCTTATACCGCAAGAAACAGGAGCTGATGACTTGTAAGAAATACTGAGGAGGAATCTTCCTTATTCATTTATTTCTCCATTCTGTACTTAATATAGAATATGTCGGTGAAATCCCCTAAGTCATGGGCAATGAATCTCCTCCCAATGTCTGCTAAGCCCTTGTGCACGGGTAACGTGGAAAGCAAGCTGTAACTTGGCCGTGTGATTGCCTGCAAGGGTTAACCTTTGGTATGTGTATGGCCCTGGCCAGCCTGCTGTAGCGGAGATCTCCCCACAGCTCTCCTCCTGGGTTCCTGTAGGCGCTCTATGTTGCAGAGGGGTTTCCCCAGGCTCCTCCTCCACATTCATTCATATTTTCTCACTCTCCTAGCTCCTTCCCCCTTTTGCTGCACATTATTCAGCCATCCTGTATCGCCCCTTGTCTTTCCCAAACTGTCAAGTGCCTGACTCCTGCCTGATCTGTGCCTCGCTAAATCCTGCCCCCTCATCCCATTAATGCACTGGTAAAAGCCCCCCTCCTTCATGCTTCCAGACTGTGCTCATGGCACCCTGCCTTTTCTCAGCACTAACCCTTAAATCCATCCTCTAGTAGAGGGATGAGAATTAACCCATGCTGTACTTTTCGGCTTGTGTAATGCCTGAAACTAGCTGCTGCAATCTGATGGGTGAAGTGGAAACAATCACTTTGTGCAGAGGACAGTGCATCAGCTCTGTCTATTGTCTGCCATCCCTGCAGTTTCACAAGCTGCAATCACACAGCATTTTTCTGCATGCATTTAATCACTGGGAAATGTATAATTGGAGAGAATAACACATGATCTAGTTAAGCAGTGTGAAGATCCCATTTCAGTAATGATCTAATCGGCCTCCTCCCCTTTAGCACTGCTGCTGCTGAGCCTGGTAAGGTCCCTTGTCTGTATGGGCTGTGGAGGTACATGTAATGCTTTCTGAATCTGTGCATGTGAGCTTTCATTCACAGGCTAGCAATGTTATCCTTTTCTCCCTCCCTGTGCTGTCACCCCCTTGTCTCCTACCTCCCCTTCCCTCCTCCTCTCCCTCTTTCTCTCCCTCCCTCTCTCTTTCCCTCCCCAGTATACTTGCTTGCAGTGTTGCAATAGGACGACAAGGCATCCCGATTTGTAAAGCAGGCACATTAGTGGGCTGTGCACATCGCATGTGATTCATAAAACCATGAATGATCCAGAGGCGAGCAGCCAGCGAGATCTTCATGTGCAGGATGATGCTGTTTTGTTTTGCATTGCCCTGAAGGAGGTGTGTGTACTGTATACGTGTGTAAGGCTGCTGTAGTATTCATTAGAGCCCTCTTCCTTTTTTATTTTCCTTAAACCGCACTATTAGTTTCCATTCTGTCTTTGCTCATTCTTATTTTGCTAATCACATGCAGTGCTGTACATTTCATGGGGTGTGGGAGGGGAGTGAAGTCCCAGACCAGTGCATCCTGGCTCCCCTTTAGTCTTGTCTTCCCTTATGTTGTTTTTCTCCTTCCCTTGCTCAGCTGCTGGATTTACTGGTACACTTGGCGGGTATATGGAGGCTTCTCTCCGCTGGCACCGCTCTCCATTTTTGAGAAGGAAAAAACAGGCTTCAGGAGGAGGAGGATCATGCCTCGGACAAAACAGATCCACCCCAGAAACCTAAGAGGTTAGCAAATGGTTTCTCTGTTTTGATTGTATGCTTGTTTTTGGAGGGATGCATCCAGCTGTTTACCTAGTCAAGGTGGCAGTGCGAGGGAGGGAGATGCTCTGCAGCATGTCATTGTTTGCTAGCTGCAATCCTGTCCTGGATAGAGTCATGAGAAGAGCTGGTGATTTCATGCTACGCTTCTACCGCTTCTATTCTACAGCAGCAAAGTGTACAATGACCCGCATATATGTAGCAAGGAGTAGCCTTTGTCTTTCTCCACTTGGGTTACATGTCAATGTTGTTCACAATGAATTATAAGTTTTCTGGCCAACGGGATTGCGTGACATCGGCCACAAGATTTCTGTAGAAGCACCTTCAGTGTTACCGGGGCCTACAACATAACCTGTGTTTGTAGGCCTCATGAACCAGATTGGAACTAGGGTCAAGTACAGAAGCAAAGGTCACCCAGCCGATGTCAGGCATGCAGTGGGATAACTTCATTGTAACAAAGCCTAAAACAAGCCGCAATCTTCTTTTTATAGAGCTGGTATATTGTTATCCCTGTCATTTCTTTGTCAAGAGGATCCACTGGAATCGCATGATGTCAGTTTGCCAACATGATGATGTGCTGTTGATATTCATTTACAGATTATATTGACATGCGAGAATGCCTAGAACTTAGAAAATATGCTTGGAAAGGCCAATTTTTGTTGTGTGCAAACACAGCAGGGACATAGTATACATTTTTTTTCCTCTAATTACATAGATAAATCTGCCAACTTTTAATTTGCCTGGTAATTATTGTTTAATGTACAATAATGATGAAGATGGTTTCTAAACAGTCTAAGCCCATGTTTATGCTACTGTACGATATTGATTTGTGCGTTGAGCTGTAATGTTTCACATTCTGTTATTTTACTTTCCGGTTATAGCTTTTTGTGGCATCTAACATGTGGTTCATTCCTGACAGCCCTTACCTCTACGTGACACTGTAGATTGCAGAGGCCTAGGATACATCCCGTCATTTGGATTAAGACCATCTCGAGATTGTATATTGCATGAGGATACTTATTTTGGTTTCTGGTAATGCTTTGACCTTGAACATGTTCTTGAAAGCGACCTTAAGTAAATAACAACAGTCATAAAAATATTTCCAAGCTGAATCACTAGCCGTGTTCATCAAAAAGACATCATTTTCTACTTAAAAAGGTTTTTCTCTTTTAACTTTTGCTACTTCATAGGCTTAGAGACGTATACAATAAAAAAAACTGAGATATTGTTCGGTTTTCCTGGGTCCAGTAGTGTCTCTCTTCTCTGGTCTTTCTTGATCAGCTCCAGCGGTGACAACACAAGTGCAGAACCGCTGCTGAGTCCAATGATTGGCTGTAACAGCATTGAGCTGTATAGATATGACGCCATAGATATTAGAGAAGACATGTTTTTGGATTGAGGCATCTTGGGTACGTTCTGCTTTCTATGGTGGTTAGTCTCTACTGATCCCACTCAAAGTGGACTTACATTTTTAGGATGGAAATGTCCTTTTTAGGCTATGTGCGCACTTACCGGATTTTTCGCGGATTTTGCCGCGGATTTGCTGCATGTTTCGCTGCAGAAAATGTTCATAACATCTCTGCAGTGAATCACCAGCAAATCCTATGGAGAAAAAAAATCCTGTGCGCACTGGGCGGAATTTGACAGCTGCATGTTTTGCTGCGGGAATCCCGCAGCAAAAACAAGTGCATGTCACTTCTTTTCCGCACAGCGCTGCGGGATTTTACTCCATTGACTCAATGTTAATCAAGAAATCCCGCAGGGAATAACGCAGGCAGCAAATTCTGTGCGGTTCACTGCGTTTTCCTGCGTTATTCCCTGCGGTATTTTGCGGTTTACCTCCGGTAATGTGCATCACTTGCTTGCGGTTTTGCAGGGAAGTGATGTCATTACAGGAAGAGGAAGCCGTGCAGAGTAAACACACACACAGATCACACACACACACATCACAGACACATAGATCACATAGACACAGACACATAGAACACACATAGAAAGCAAACGGAAATATAGGAAAAAAAGAACGTGGGCTCCGCTGCATATTTACCTTCCAGCCGAGGTAAGCACACAGCGGCGGCCCGGTATTCTCAGGCTGGGGAGGGAGAGGGGCAGGGGTAATGTCCCCCGCCTCACTCCCCCTCCGGCAGCCGAGAATATCAGCCGCAGCTGCCCCGGCACTGTCGCATGCAATATGCGACCATACCGGCGTGTCCTCGGCTCTTCTTGCCACCGTGTAGCAGTGGTGGCAAGGTAATACAAGGGGTTAATGGTGATGGGGGACCACCGCCATTAACCCCAGGCTTGATCATGGCAGCGTCTATGTGACAGCTGACATGATCAACCCGTAAGTAAAGTGAAAAAAAACACAGACACAGAAAAATCCTTTATTTTAAATAAAACAAACAAGCCTCGTTCACCATTTTATTAACCCCTCCCGCACCAAAGCTCCGGCGTAATCCAGGTCCGACGTCCAGCGCTGCTTCCATCTAGCCGCGACTGTCACAGACACAGGCTGAATGAAAGCAGCAGAGGTAATTACCGGTCATTTCCCACGGCCGGTAATGTGAACTCACTGCCGATTGTGGGAAATGCAGCGATCTGTCATCTATCTCTCTATCTATCCCTCTGTCTATCTATCTATCCCTCTATCTATTCTTCTGTCTATCTACTCTCAGAATTAAATGACTTTTTTTTTTTTTTTTTCTTCAATGTGCTTTATTGCATTGAATGCAATAAAGCACATCCCAACCCGCACGCGGCAAAACCGCGGCAATACCGCGAATAATACCGCGGTAAAACCGCAGCAAACCGCGGCAAACCGCATGCGGTTTTCGGGTGCGGTTTCCCGCGGTTTTTTACCGCGGGTGCGGTAATCTTTGAGGGCATGCGGAATTTTCTCAAGAAAATTCCACTTCCCAGTGCGCACAGAGCCTAAGTCTCATCATGTCATTTCCTGGTTAGAAAATGACACCAACTTTCTAGGAACACTTTTTAACAGAGTGTTTTGTTTTTTTTTTCTTTTTTTTTGTCTGACTAAGGCTGGCTTTACACGCTGCAACATCGCTAGTAATTGCTAGCGATGTCGAGCGCGATAGCGCCCGCCCTGTCACACATGCAATATGTGGTGATCACTGCCGTAGCAAACATTATCGCTACGGCAGCTTCACGCGCACATACCTGGTCGGCGACGTCGCTGTGACCGCCTAACAATATCTCCTTCAAGGGGGAGGTGCGTTCGGCGTCACAGCAACGTCACGAAGCGGCCGGCCAATAGAAGCGGAGGGGTGGAGATGAGCGGGGCATAACATCCCGCCCACCTCCTTCCTTCCGCATTGTCGGTGGAGGCAGGTAAGGAGATGTTTGTCGTTCCTGTGGTGTCACACACAGCGATGTGTGGTGCTGCAGGAACGACAAACAAAATCGTACCGGCAGCAGCGATATTATGAAAAGGAGAGATGTGTCACCGATCAACGTTTTTTGACGTTTTTGCGATCGGTGATCGTCGCTCCTAGGGTTTACACGCTGCGATGTCGGTAACTGCGCCGGATGTGCGTCACTAACAACGTGATCCCGATGATATATCGTTACCGATGTTGCAACGTGTAAAGCCTGCCTAACACTCAAACTGACTCCTGTAGGAGTAGCTTAAAATATGGCTCCTTTTTTCCTCCAATTTTTGTCTGATATTAGGGTTACATATAAATTTCCACATTTTTTTTTTTTCATTCTACAAAGAGGAAAATGTGTAGCCAAATAAAGCATGCCGAGAAGGTGACAGACAACCAGTCGATTGACCCTTTGTTTTTTTTTTTGTTAAATATTTTCAGTGAATCTACTACCTAAAGAGACACACATGCATGTTTTTTTACCTGACATAAAATCAGAATAAATATTTCCCATTTTAGGTCAATTAGGATTACCAACATTTTCAAAATGCCAGAATAATGAGAGCGAGAGAAAGAGAATGTTTTGAGGCATTTTTATTACTTTCTGAAAAGTCAAAAGTTTTACATACACTAAGGGGTACTTTGCACGTTGCGATATCGCTACTGCGATATCGTCGGGGTCAAATCGAAAGTGATGCACATCCGGCTCCGGTAACGACGTCGCAACGTGTAAAGCCTAGATGTGCCGATAAACGATCGCAAAACCGTCGAAAATCGGTGATCTGTGTAGCGTCGGTCATTTTCGTAATGTCGCACGAATAGGAGATACGATGTTGTTCCTCGTTCCTGTGGCAGCACACATCGCTGTGTGTGAAGCCGCAGGAGCGACAAACATCTCCTTACCTGCGTCCACCGGTTATGCGGAAGGAAGGAGGTGGGCGGGATGTTTACGTCCCGCTCATCTCTGCCCCTCCGCTTCTATTGGCCACCTGCCGTGTGATGTCGCTGTGACGCCGCACGACCCGCCCCCGTAAGAAGGAGGCGGGTCGCCGGTCAGAGCGACGTCGCAGGGCAGGTAAGTGCGTGTGAAGCTGCCGTAGCGATAATTTTCGATACGGCAGCTATCACAAGATATCACATGTGCGACGGGGGCGGGTACTATCGCGCTCGGCATCGCTAGCCGATGCTAGCGATGTTGCAACATGCAAAGTACCCCTAAGAGTGCTATGCCTTTAAACAATATGCAACAGCCCATATGATGATGTCATGTCTTTGGAAGCTTCTGATAGGATTATTGGCAACATCTGAGTTAATTAGAGACACATCTGTGGATTGCACACCTGAAACACACTGCTTCTTTGTGTGGCATCATGGGAAAGTCTAAAGAAATCAGCCAAACTCTCAGGAAGAGAATTGTGCATGTCTGGTTCATCCTTGGGTGCAATTTCCAGATACCTGAAGGTGCCTTGTTCATCTGTGCAAACAATTATTAACAAGTACAAACAAGATGGAAATGTCCAATGATCATATCGCTCAGGAAGGAAACTACTTTTGTGTACCAGAGATTAATGTGTTTTGGTCATACATGTGCATATTAACCCAAGAACAAAAGCAACATCTCTTGCGAAGTTGCTGGCGGAAGCTGGTAAGATTGTGTGTGTGTGTGTGTGTGTGTGTGTGTGTGTGTATGTGTGAGATTATCCACAGTGAATAGACTACTGTATGAACATGGCCTGAAAGGCCACTCTGCCGGGAAGAAGCCATTACTCAAAAAAAAACATAACGCCAGATTAATGTTTGCAAACGCACACAGGAACAAAGACCTTAATTTTTGGAAACATGTCCTTTGGTCTGACGAAATTAAAATTGAACTTTTGGGCCATAATGACCATCTTTACATTTGGAGGAAAAAGGGAGAAGCTTTGAAGCCCAAGAACATCATCCCGACTGTGAAACACAGGGATTGCAGTATCATGTTGTGGGGTTGTTTTGCTGCAGGAGGGACTGGTGCATTTCACAAAATAGATGGCGTCATGAGGAAACAAGATTTTGTGGCAATACTGAAGCAACATCTGAAGACATCAGCCAGAAACTTAAAGCTTGGGAGGAAATGGGTCTTCCAAATGCACAATGATCCTAAGCATACTGCCAACCTGGTTACAAAGTGGCTTAAGGATAACAAAGTCAATGTTTTGGAGTGGCAATCAGAAAGCCCTGATCTCAATCCTATTGAAAATTTATGAGCAAAGCTAAAAATGCAAATGCGAGCAAGGCAACCTTCAAACATGGCTCAGTTACACCAGTTCTGTCAGGAGGAATGGGCCCAAATTCTTAACCATTGTGACAAGCTTGTGGAAGAGTATCAAAAATGTTGACCAAAGTCATACAGTGTAAGGCTGTGTGCTCGTTGCATTTTTTCATGCGTTTCTGCAGCGTTTTGAGCTGCAGCGTTTTAATGCAAAATTGCATGCGTTTTGATTTCCTGGCAAAGTCTATGGAAAATAGGGCTTTCTTGTGCACACCATGCTTTTACAAACGCAGCGTTTTAGTTGCTTAAAATTTGTCAAAAACTCTGCGTTTCAAGAAGCAACATGTCAATTGTTTTTGCCATTTTGGCAGCGTTTTAATAACATTGAAGTCAATGTGAAATGTCAAAACGCATATTTTTCTAGAAAGAATGCGTTTCACTTGCTTATTACTAGCGATCTGCATGTGTTTTTGACATAATAAACGCAAGTCTTTCGGTCTCTCTCTGTCGGTCGTTCTGTCGGTCGGTCTCTCTCTGTCTTTATCTCTCTCTCTGTCCATGTCGGTCTCTCCCTCCCACCCCCTCTCTCATACTCACCGATCCACGATCACCGGCGCGGCGCTGCACGGCGTTCACACTGTGGCGGCTTCTCTTTTGAAAATGCTGGCTGCTTATTAATCCATCTAGTATTCACTGCTTCCTCCGCCCACCGGCGCCTATGATTGGTTGCAGTGAGACAGCTGTCACTCAGCGTGGGGGAGTGTCTGACTGCAACCAATCATAGGCGCCGGTGGGCGTGTCTATATCGAGTAGTAAAAAAAATATATAAATAATTTAAAAAAAACATGACGTGCGGTCCCCTCCAACTTGAATACCAGCCAGGGTAAAGCCACACGGCTGAAAGCTGGTATTCTCAGGAGCCCCGTTATGGGCAGCCCCCCAGTCTAACAATATCAGCCAGCAGCCGCCCGGAATTGCCGCATCCATTAGATGCGACAGTCCCGGGACTCTACCCGGCTCATCCAGAACTGCCCTGGTGCGGTGGCAATCGAGGTAATAAGAAGTTAATGGCAGCAGTCCATAGCTGCCACTAAGTCCTAGGTTAATCATGGTAGGCGTCTCCACGAGATACCTTCCATGATTAACCTGTAAGTTAAAGAAAATAAACACACACATCCAAAAAATACTTTATTTGTAATGAAAGACAAAAAACACCCTCTTTCACCACTTTATTAATCCCTCAAAAACACCTCCAGGTCCGACCTAATCCTCGCAAGGTCCCACGACGCTTCCAGCTACATTGGAAGCTGACAGGAGCGTCAGTAGAACACCGCCGCTCCTGGCTCCTGTGCAGCAACTGAAGTGAGTCACGCGATCAGCTGTGCTGTCACTGAGGTTATTCGCGGCCACCGCTCTCAGGTGGAGGACTGCAGCTGTGGCCGCGAGTAACCTGAGTGAAAGCACAGCTGATGGTGCGGCTCACTGCAGTCACTCGGGGGATTTGCGATCACAGGTAAGTCCTTCACGTGTGATCGCAAATCAGGCTGCGACACAGAGAGAGCTGCGCGATGTCATTGAAATCGGGTGAAGCTCCACTGCTGCGGACTCCTGTGTCCTGGCACTGACCTTGGAGGTTAATCTGAGTTCATGACAGCACACAGAGACAGAGCCGCGGGATGACAATGAAGTCGGGTGCAGGTCATCTGAGTTCATCCTCATCAACCGACTCTGTGTCTGCTGTCAGCGGGCATGTAGCAGAGCGGAATTGCCAGGCGAACGCACTGACAAAAATGCATCCAAAACGCATGTAAAATGCTTCCAAAAAACATGCGTTTTGGATGCATTCTTTTTGTCAACACGCAGCGTCACGTCTGCCAGAGGGTGTGTTCTATCCGCACTGGTCAGAACGCAACGTGCGCACACAGCCCAAGGGCAATGGTACCAAATACTAATGAAATGTATGTAAACTTTTGACTTTTCAGAAAGTAATAAAAATGTCTATATCTAGTAGCATAGATAAAGGAATCTTTAAAAAAAGTATTTCTAAAGATATTTTATCTTATGCTAATGAGCGTGGGGACTAGTCCCAAGGTTGTTTATTTCCCCCGACTAGCTGCCCTCTTAGCATGGTAGCACACCCACGGGGGGGGGGGGGGGGGCGTACTAGCATGCTATTCAATTCAGCATCATCAGTGGTGCTGCACATACCTGTGTCCGCTGTGACCGCGCTTCTGAATGCCAGGCACTTTTAGTCATGCACTCTAAATCTCTCTGAAGGCAGGACGCATACACCGGCTTCATACTGTGCATGACCGGAAGTGTCCGGCATTCAGAAGTGTGGTCACAGTACACAATTACTTGCGGCACCGCTGGGGGTGCTGAATTGAATAGCATGTTAGTATGCCCCTGTGAGCGTGCTAACATGGTATGAGAGTGGCTAGTCGGGGTGATATAATGCTCTTGTGACTAGTCCCCTCGCTCATTAGCATACAATATAAGATCTTTAGAATACTTTTTCTAAAGATCTCTTTATCTATGCTAGTGTATATAGGGACAGTTAGGCAGGGATTAGCAATATGCACCCAGAACTGCTTGTGGTTATTGGGTGCATATTGCACCTGACATGTTCCTTCTTAAATTGGATCTGTCACCAGATTTCACAGTACAAACTGCACACAACCAGTTGTTGACATCCTATAGAATGAACATTCAGGTGACCAACA